>NC_056743.1:1629323952-1629326452 GCF_019279795.1 Protopterus annectens | reverse complement strand
GCCAACCTTTCATGTGACCTATAACCTGTACAATTCAATTGTAAAGCAAACAAATCTGTTAGGAGAACAATAATGACATAACAATAGTACAAAAATTTAGATGCATATGTGTGCACAGGCTGAAGCTACTACTGTGTTCAGGCAGCTTTTGATATAACTATAGCAGTGCATCTTATTCGGTACACACCTGCCATCAATTACAGAGACTCTTTGATTAACAGCAAATAACGGTCAGCTGTCCTACCAGGATTATCTTAACATATACCCAGTTGCCTGCTACAGCAACAACCATGGTTCACATAGAGCTGATGAAGCTGCTAAGGGACAACATGTTTGAGATGTATCAGCCTGGAGAAGGGTACCAAAACATTTCCATAGCATTGCAAATACCATGGAACACAGTGCAGTAAATCATCAAAAGATGGTGAAAATATGGGGCTACAGTGACATTGTGAAGGAGCCCTACAGCAACAGTGAAGGAGTAGCAGGAATCTCCAGCAAGTACTGGGTGTGTACTACATGTCACAATAATCTTCTGTGGTCTCCATTTGTCTTGCCTATAGGGTAGGGATGGAAGATGGCAGCAGTTCCTCACACCAGACAATATGCAGGACTGCAGAAAGTCTAAAAACAGTACATCAGGACTCCATGGGAAAATGTGTTATGGTAATATGGGACCATCGTTGAACTCTTTGGCCACAATTCTGACAGGTTTGTTTGGTGCAATAACACCACTGCACATCACCACAACACCACCACTCCCACAGTGAAGCATGGTGATCACAGTGTCCTGCTTTGAGATTGATGTTCACAAGCTGGAACTGGGGCTGTAGCCAAGTTGGAGGGGATTATAAACAGTTCCAAACACTGGTCCCTTGTGGCACCAATCCTTCTCGTGTATGCCACATAGCTGTGGATGGTGAGGAATTCCACTTTTCCACACAACAATGGCTCAAACCATACATCCAAATCAACAAAAGGATGGCTGCACCAGAACACATGCAACTTTCTGCACAGGCCCAACCAGAGCCTACACCTACATCCATTAGGATATAGGCAGGGTGACCTGAAGAGGGCAGTGCACAGGAATGCCCTTGCAATGTTTTGCAAGGGAGAGTGTGCAAACATTGGCAAGTCAAGAGATGCCATGCTGATAGACACCTTCCCTAGAGGACTGAAGCTGTGATTAAATAAAAAGGTGCTTTAACAGAGTATTACTTTAAGGGTGTGCATACTCATGCAACCATCTTATTGTACCTATTTCATTTACCATATGTTACCTGTAACTGATGTGTATGTTCTTCAGTTGGATTGCACAGGTTATATGTCATATGAAATGATGGCAATGTTATGATCTGATTTCAGAGGTCCCATGTGATATATCACAAAAACCTGGCATGCTAACAAATGTGTGTACACTTATTATATCCACTGTAAGCTTGGGAAGATGTTTGAGTAACCGGCTTTGTTTTAACATACATGCACTGCAGGTTATGCAGTCTACACCTCACATTAGGACATTAATTAGTGGCACCAATCCACAGGTCAACCCAGTAATGTATCAGACAAACACAGGAGTTATGAGGAACAGATGAAACATATGAGCCACACATCTAGACATTCAGCAAAACCCTGTACAGTTGGGAGGTATGTTCTGTAGGAGTTGCCACAGTGCTGTACAGGTGAACAGCAATAATTTTCATGGGTGCAGTGTGTGCTAGGTTGAAGGGCTATCATGTACTAACACCACTCACATATCCAAGAGGTGTATACTAGTAGTAACAGTAACTGGAAAGGGCTGCACTGCATGATGCTGAAGGTCTGTCCAGAGTATGTATGTTATTGTCTGACTGTGTGTCATGAATGTCCCCAGTCGACTAATGTGAGGTCTGTGTAATGCCTTTGAGGCACCTCACTTGTGTGTTTGTGTGTGTGTGTGTGTGTGTGTGTGTGTGTGTGTGTGTGTGTGTGTGTGTGTGTGTGTGTGTGTGTGTCTGTGTACCAGCAAACCTTATAGTCCAGGTAGCAATTTGCATATGTTGTTTTTTCCTCACAGGTGGACATGGTGGCTGCAGTACCTCCAGCTTTGTTCTGATGTCAGTGTCTCTGCAGACTCTGACCATGACGATACTCATACTGAGGCACAGATGGGGCTGTCAGGGGCTAAATCTGTGCCATTGGTTGGCATCCCACTATTGTCAACCCCATCCCTGCACACAGTCACAATGGCCTCACATACCCCGTCACCAGTGGCCACAGATAATGGACAGTTGGCGGGTGGTGGCATGGAACAGGCTACTGTGGTGACTATGGCAAGTGAGGGTGCAGGCAATAGCCATAGCAAGAGTGCTGGCGAGGTCCCACACAGGCAGATGGGCAGGGGTGCTTGGAGGAGAATTGCAGCCCATCATGCCCCTGTTGCAAGTGCCATAGCAACAGTCTCCAGATGCATGTTTCAATCTGTCTTGGAGGCAAAGGCACGTAATGAACATAACAGCAG
>NC_056743.1:1629233952-1629318952 GCF_019279795.1 Protopterus annectens | reverse complement strand
CGCCATAGACAGGATACTGTTCTTGCATGCACACAAAAATACAAACTTGCAAGGATGGAGACTAGAACCCCTCGCTATCTATGTATTGTTACTACAGTGTTACACATTTATTGCATGTGCCACAAAGCTTATAGGGTGAAGGATGTTCAATGGTACTTCTAAGGTGAGGAACATCACCAGCCCTTCTATAGTATGGCAATGGGTGATGTACTGGGAGGGAGAGGCCACAAAATACTTTAAACTACACATATACACACTTACACCTGCCAGAACTCCTACCTAACTAGTTAGTATGCAGTTATCACACATGATACAGAGCTTATACAGTTAAGACCTGATGAAAGGGACTTCTAAGGTGGCTGATATATGCAGGACTGTTAAAGTTAAAGCAGGATAGTGGGGAGTGTACTGGGTTTGAATGGGCACAACATCGTACCTTATTAACACGCACACCTTTACATTTGCCAAGACTGAGGTTAGAACTCCTACTTAACTAGTTATTTGTACTATAATGTTACACAGTTATCACACATGTCACAGAGATTTTAAGTGCTGAAGCCTGACAAAAGGGACTTCTAAGGTAACTGATATCTGTAGGACTGATAAAGTAGGGCAATGAGGAGTGTACTTGGTTTGAATGGACCCAGAATCTTTAACTTTAACACACACACAGACTTTTATATTTACCAGGACTGAGATTAGAACTCCTACTTAACTAGCTATTTGTACATAGTGTTACACAGTTATTGCGCACACCACAGAGCTTATAGGGCTGAGGCCTGATGAAAAGACTTCTAAGGTGAATGATATCTGCAGAACTGCTAAAATAGCACAATAGGAAGTGTACTGGGTTTGAATGGACCCAAAATCTTTAATTTATAAACACACACACACACGCACACACACACACACACACACACACACACACACACACACACACACACACACCTGCACAGCCGATTTAATGAACACCCCCCCCAAACACACATGCAAATGATGTCAACCGTATGGCCCAGCCTAGGCTTTTAGCAAACCCACACAACACCCTGTGCATATGATGATACCTGTGCCACACCCCGCCATCCATACCATCGATGCAGGGACATGCTAATATGGGTCTGATGCACAGGGTGACTTTAGTAGAGTGCAGCTATTTAATGCTGTGTAAGGCTGCTGTCATTTGGCATTTGTAATGGGTACACATCAGAGTGGGTGTGTGTACCTTTTCAGCCATGACACATTATTGGTGTTAGTAACACTAACTGATTGTCTTCTCACATGCTGTATTCTGTTTGTGTTCCAGGTGTCTGTGTGTCAGCAGGATGTGGCCCTGCAGACATCACCAACAAGGGGTATGGCTGTATTGTAACACATCACCCATGTCATAGCTGAGGTACAGCTGTATCTGCACACATTTCCCAGGTCTGTGTAACAGTTCTTGCATGTGTCTCACACCTTATGGGGCTGATGTATTGTAGATAAGTCTATGGTGTTTGACATCAGCTCTTGTAGAGTGAACAATGGTAAGTGTGGTGGCTGGAACACACCTCAGATTGCTAATGCCCTCAACCCCAAAGGATATTGTGTTGACCACAACTCAAAGAGAATACTGTTTACACAGACACACACACATGTGCACACACACACACACACATGCTCACACACACACACACACACACACACACACACACACACACACACACACACACACACACACACACACACACACACATCACGCACAGGATCACAGTTGCCACTGTTGTATTTGGAACCCCTACCCATCAAGTTGCGGTAACACACTATTATGTGAATACTGCAGGTGGCAAAGGACTACTAGTGTGATTGGTGTTACAAGGTACCTGTAAGGTGAATAGCATCACATGGCCTTGTGAGGTATGGCAATGGTGGGTGCACTGGGTGTGAGAGTACTCATAATAGTGTTACATACAAGTCTACACACTCACAATCACTGCTATACACAACAATGCGTGTGCACACACACACACACACACACACACACACACACACACACACACACACACACACACACACACACACACACACACACTTGCCAGTACTAACATTAGGAGACCAACCTATCTTGCTATTCATACCATACTTTTCCATACTGTTGCATGGGGCTTGTAGGGCTGAAGAGTGGCTGCAGATACCACTACAGTTGATATGAACAGCGGACCTCATACAGTAGACCTAGGAATGTGTATTGTGAGTACCATGGCATAAAATATGAAACCATGCCTATCCAATGGATATCGTTCACACATACACACACACACACACACACACACACACACACACACACACACACACACACACACACACACGCAAACACACACAGAGGATGCTCTTCTCTCACAAACATTTGCCAGGACTGAGATTAGTACCCCTACCTATCTATTTATTGGTATTACATTGTTATGCATTTATCACACGTGCCACAGAGGCTATGGGGTGATATTTGTCCAAAGGTACTTCTAAGGTGAGGGACATTACCAGGCCTTGCAAATTATAACATTGGGTGATGTACTGGGTGAGAGAGGCCACAAATACTGTAACCTAAACATCTGCACACTTATACACACACACATTTGCCAGGAATCAAATTAGAACCCCTAACTATGTAGTTATTGGTATTATTGTGTTATGCATTTACCACACACACCACAGAGCTTATAGGCTAGGGAGTGTCCCAAGGTACCTACACAGTGAATAATATCTACAGCACTTGCAATGGTAGTTGTACTGGGTGAGATGGCCACCAACTACTTTCACCCACATGTTTACATACTCACAAACACTTTTATACACACTAATGCACACACACACACACACACACACACACACACACACACACACACACACACACACACACACACACACACACACACACACACACACACTTGCCAGTACTAACATTAGCAGACCAACCTATCTTGTTATTCATACCATACTTTTCCGTACTGTTGCATGGGGCTTGTAGGGCTGAAGAGTGTCTGCAGATACCACTACAGTTGATATGAACAGCGGACCTCATATAGTAGACCTAGGAATGTGTATTGTGAGTACCATAGCATAAAATATGAAACCATGCCTATCCAATGGATATCACACACACACACACACACACACACACACACACACACACACACACACACACACACACACACACACACACACACACACACGATGCTCTTCTCTCACAAACATTTGCCAGGACTGAGATTAGAACCCCTACCTATCTATTTATTGGTATTACATTGTTATGCATTTATCACATGTGCCACAGAGGTTATGGGGTGATATTTGTCCAAAGGTACTTCGAAGGTGAGGGACATTACCAGGCCTTGCAAATTATAACATTGGCTGATGTACTGGGTGAGAGAGGCCACAAATACTGTAACCTACACATCTGCACACTTATACACACACACACATTTGCCATGAATCATATTAGAACCCCTAACTATCTAGTTATTGGTATTATTGTGTTTTGCATTTACCACACACACCACAGAGCTTATAGGCTGTGGAGTGTCCCAAGGTACCTACACAGTGAGTAATATCTACAGCACTTGTAAGGTATGGCAATGGTAGTTGCACTGGGTGAGATGGCCACCAACTACTTTCACCCACGTGTTTACATACTCACAAACACTTTTATAAATACTAATGCACACACACACACACACACACACACACACACACACACACACACACACGCACACACATTTAACAGTAACTGAGATCCATAGGTTCAAATATTCATAGGCATGTACTTAGCAAATAGCCATGGAGGCTTTACAAGACTAGCCCATGGGAATACACTGGCATCATGCCACCTGATGATACTCCCCAGTGTGCCTACTGGGTATAGTCACTGGAGTGATCCCCAGGGTGGGTATTCTATTCCCCTTCCACTCCTCCAGATTTCTTTTGAGGAGGGCCAGTGATGCTCTGCTTGACATGTATGTGACGTCTATTCCATAGTGTGGCCAGTCTCTGGGTTGTCAACCAGTCCCTAGAGCATGTCCTATTGATTGTGAGGATGGGGTAGAGGTATCTGGGGCATACTGTGTGGACAGATTGGTTTTCTCAGATGTAGCATTCCTGACAGGGTTGGGTCAAACATGGCTTTGTATGTCAGGCACAGATCTCACTTAAGTAGCCAATATGAGACAGAGATTCAATGGAATTGTTGGAGTCTGTCCATATGGGGCAAGTGTGTAGTACCTAAGATCCTCTTTGTAAGGTACATTTGCAGCCTCTTCTGTTGTTGCAGGTGTCCAGTGGGGTACATGGCAAATTGGCCATAGTACACATTGATTGGCCTACTGAGGGGAGAGTACAGTGAAACACTGTCCTTTTACTTCAACATCCAGATTCCAGATTCGCAAGACAGTGGCACTGTGGTGGTCATCAGAGAGTTCGCTGTCAACCTGTGTTCCCAGTTCTCTTATACCAACATCAATGTTCAGTGGGCTACCATCAATGTATTACTTTATGGGAACCATGTCATACCCAAATGGGGTGGTGACATATCATCTGGCATTGAGCTTATGTCCAGGGTTCTGACAACAGTCATAGGTCTCAGAGAGGCCTTTGTGAAGGATGTCAACCTCACGTGCGGGGGGGGGTAATAATAGCACCCACCTTGTACTCATCTGCAAACATTGTCAGCCAGGGCGCCATCGTACTGGGCTGGTCCTCAGATGTTTGGATCCCAAACATGAGGGGACCCAGGTCCACAACATGAGTGTTCCACTCATGACTGTTTAGCAGTCTGACATGGATTCCACTGCTTTCACACTGTAGGTTTTATCTGTGAGCCAGTTTGCAGGCCAACTACTGATGTAGGGGATGCTGCCTACCTGAATGTGTTTGTGTATGTTTCCTGAGTGGGGAGTGATATCCAAGGATTAGCTGGGCTGCCTATCTTGTTATCTATTCCATACTGTCAAATAATTATTGCACATGGCACAATGCTTATAGGGCTGCAGAGTGTTTACAGGTCCCTCTACAGTGGATGACAATGTGGGCCTTTTAATGTGGATAATGGGACATGTACTGGGTGGACAATAGCAAAAAGTAGCAAGATCCACCCCCAATGGATATAGTTCTCACACAAACACAACAATCCCCGCCATAGACAGGATACTGTTCTTGCATGCACACAAAAATACAAACTTGCAAGGATGGAGACTAGAACCCCTCGCTATCTATGTATTGTTACTACAGTGTTACACATTTATTGCATGTGCCACAAAGCTTATAGGGTGAAGGATGTTCAAAGGTACTTCTAAGGTGAGGAACATCACCAGCCCTTCTAAAGTATGGCAATGGGTGATGTACTGGGAGGGAAAGGCCACAAAATACTTTAAACTACACATATACACACTTACACCTGCCAGAACTCCTACCTAACTAGTTAGTTATAACTATAGTGTTATGCAGTTATCACACATGATACAGAGCTTATGCAGTTAAGACCTGATGAAAGGGACGTCTAAGGTGGCTGATATATGCAGGACTGTTAAAGTTAAAGCAGGATAGTGGGGAGTGTACTGGGTTTGAATGGGCACAACATCTGTACCTTATTAACACACACACCTTTACATTTGCCAAGACTGAGGTTAGAACTCCTACTTAACTAGTTATTTGTACTATAATGTTACACAGTTATCACACATGTCACAGAGATTTTAAGTGCTGAAGCCTGACAAAAGGGACTTCTAAGGTAACTGATATCTGTAGGACTGATAAAGTAGGGCAATGAGGAGTGTACTTGGTTTGAATGGACCCAGAATCTTTAACTTTAACACACACACAGACTTTTATATTTACCAGGACTGAGATTAGAACTCCTACTTAACTAGCTATTTGTACATAGTGTTACACAGTTATTGCGCACACCACAGAGCTTATAGGGCTGAGGCCTGATGAAAAGACTTCTAAGGTGAATGATATCTGCAGAACTGCTAAAATAGCACAATAGGAAGTGTACTGGGTTTGAATGGACCCAAAATCTTTAATTTATAAACACACACACACACACACACACACACACACACACACACACACACACACACACACACACACACACACACACACACACACGTGCACACACACACACACACACACACACACACACACACACACACACACACACACACACACACACACACACACTTTTACATTCGCCAGGCCTGAGATTACAATTCCTACCTAACTAGTTATTTGTACTATAGTAGTACGCAGTTATTGCACATGGCACAGAGCTTATAGGGCTGAGACCTGATGAAAGGGAATTCTAAAGTGACTGATATCTGCAGGACTGCTAAAGTAGGGCAATGGGAAGTGTACTGGGTTTGAATGGACCCCAACTCTTTAACTTATAAACACACACCTACACACTTTTACATTTGCAAGGACTGAGATTAGAACACCTACCTCACTTGTTGTTTATACTATAGTGTTATGCAGTTATCACTTATGCCACAGAGCTTATAGGGCTGAGGCCTGAGGAAAGGTGCTTCTATGGTGACAGACATCATCAGGACTGCTAAAGTAGGGCAATAGGAAGTGCACTGGGTGGGAAAGGCCTGTTGATTCCTAGATCCTACTGACAATTCTAAGTGCATGAGCATGCCCAGTGTGACCTTCTATAGTAAATGTGGGATGCCATTCCAGGGACTGTTGTACTCCAGTCTGGTTTGTTTTATGCTACAGGCATACCTCTCAACCTGTTGATGCAGGGATATCTGGAGATAGCCTATCAAAATGGGGAGATAATGGGCCATATGGTGATTGTGACATTTTCTCTTAGTAATGTATGGGTTGCTAGGGTTACAGGGTTTGGTTTAGCAGACATCTGACATATATGATGTTTGACACTTTTTTGGATTGTTTCAGTACCTCATGACATACCTCCTCAGGTCATGGCAGTGATTTACGAGAGGAATACAGGATGGATGATGCACATACCAATATTATGGGCCAAATGCTAGGCATTCTTGTAAAATCCAGCCTATTGAGAGGTGTACCTACAACCAATTGACTGCTGAAGCTGTGGAAATGGTCCAGCACCATTACAATGGTGGAATCTCTGCATTTATGTTCTGACATGGTCTGATTTCCAGTCCACGCTTGGGTAATATATGTCAGGCAGGATCAGGGTGACGGGCAGATTCCAGATAGATTTGTAGGGGATAAGATATGTGGGGGGGTGTCCTGGTTCAGATATGTTGGCCTATAGCTACAGTACTTTGCAAAGGAGTCTTCTCAATGGTTGACTGCACTTGGAGGGTGTTGTGTGTGTCAGACTGTTTGACCAGCCTGGAGGTGTATGTGTGTCTCACATATATGTATGGCCCATCTCATTTGGCTTCACTGGTCACATTTTGAGGTCAGGATGTTGCACAGGATGAGTGATCAGGGAAGGGTGTGTTACTCCATATGGCTGTGGGCCAGGGTTCTGTGGGTGTAGACATGTCACCATCTTCCAGGATTAGGACTGCCAGCAATGAGTGCAATCCCATGCTTAGACTCCTAGCCCTGCCTGTTGACTGTACAGAGTTTCACAGAATGTCCAGATTCATGACTCATATATCTAGTTGGTTACCCAAATGAGTGTGGTTTTCAAGAAAAAGTGTTTAACAAGTCACTCAGGGTTGAAGTCAGATATTACTGACAGTTGACATTGCAGTTTCAGACGTCATACCCTTCAGACATTCCATGCTAATACAATCATTCCATCAACTTTCTAACATCATTAGAGCAGTATTTCAAAGTTGTCCTTCTCTTTGGACCTTTATCACCCCATTAGTCATGGCTTTGTCCAAATTACTGGCTCTCTGAGGCTGGCAGGTTTGCTCCTAGCTGTTAGCAGCATTGCTTTCTTTGCATTTTGTAGACTGTGTTATGTTGGTGTTATGGGGGTGGCCACAGTGGTGCAGCAGTTAGCATTGCCACCTCACAGCAAGAGGTTCTCCAGTTCAATCCTTGGCTGGGATGCCTTCTGTGCGGAGTCTGCATGTCCTCCCTGTGGTCGCGTGGGTATCCTCCGGGTGCTTTGGTTTCCTCCCACATCCCAAAGACATGCTGTAGGTGGATTGGATGCTCTAAATTGGCCCTAGGTGTGTGTGTGTGTGTGCGTGTGCATGCATGTGCCTTCTGTGAAAGGTTGGGTGCTGGGCTGGCAGCTCAACACCGTA
Organism: Protopterus annectens; assembly: GCF_019279795.1. Classification (NCBI taxonomy): domain Eukaryota; kingdom Metazoa; phylum Chordata; order Ceratodontiformes; family Protopteridae; genus Protopterus; species Protopterus annectens. Next base: position 1,629,310,721 of record NC_056743.1, on the reverse strand, counting down.
AAACTCCACTGCCAATCATGAGCGAACAGGTGATCCGCTGTGGCGACCCCTAACCGGGAAAAGCCAAAAGAAGAAGTAGAAGTTATGTTGGTGTTATGGACCCCATGACACTCCCTAACAAGGCATTGTGGGTGAGGCATTTGCCAGAGGCCTGTAGACAAGGTGGGACAGAAGCAGACCATCTGTAGCAAGGCAGTGCATTCTGATGATCATATGTCCCAGGCTGCCAGGCAGTGGACATCCCTGGGATGGCACCAGTAAGTTGACTGGGTGTTACTGACAATTGCTTTCTGTTCATTTTGAGCCATCACTCTAGTTGATGGCTGGATGCTGCTTAAGGCTAGGGACATGTTACTGCAGTTCTATGAGACTATGTGTGGGGGGGGTGACATATCTGTACACAGCATACATTTGCACAGAATGTGTTGATATTTGCTTAACATTTTGATCCCATTTAGCATAGTGGTGTCCCCTATCTTTGAGACTACAGGCATAACAGTGTCGACCACAGGTCAGATTATTTTGGCATAAACATTTTTAGTTTCAGACTTCTTACCTTTCAGAGCCATAGTGCCATTGCAAAACCTGCTGTGATATCACTGTGAAAGTCTATAAGTGGGAATTTCATGGCTGTCGCCAGGTGGAGGCCTTTGCCAGACATTTCTGTATAGTTTTCTACAGCTGATCTGCTGGGTGAGGCTGGGGGTGAATATGGGACCACAAATTTGACATCCATGCATGTGACCTATGACCTCTCAGTTATTTGGCTTATATACTGTAGTGGTATTTGTCAGCTCGGGTGGTACTGTATAGTGTGGGTAGCCAGAACTGGACATACACTTCCTGCTGTCCCACATAGCTGTCAGTTTGCTGCTATCCCAGTAAGCCACCCCATTCCCTTGCATGCTTACATCAATACCATAGATATGCAATCAGAACATTCTACTCCATTCATTTATTTTTAAAGAGACTGATTTACCTTGTGCATGAGGCAGTTGTGGGGGTGGTTCTTTAGGGCTGACTAAGTTGGATGCATGCAGTATACTGCCTATACATGGTAAGGTATAGGTGGTGTGATGTTTGGCATCCATTTTATTGTGTGTGCAAGGCAGAGAGATATCAGTCCCTTGGTCCCTACAGTGTTAGTGTATGTGCTATGCATTCATTGCCTCTTTGCCAAGGCCAGGACATACTGGGCACTCCTCCGTCTGCCTATAGGGGCAGGCTCAGGATGTTTCTCCTCCGAGTCCCTCTGTGCCTGTGGAGACCTTGGCAATGGTGGGGAGTTGTGTGGCCCTTCCCTGTTTTGTTCCTGCTGCAGCTGTTTCCACAGGATCATATTGTGTAGCATGGCACATACTATGAACATGTGCCCACATGTGGCTGGAGAGTACTGAAAGGCTCCACCAGATATGTCAAGGCAGCAGAACCGTGACTTCAGCATCCCAAACACATGCTCTATAAGGATCCTGATTTGTCCGTGTGCTTCATTATGGCATTCTTGTCTGGGTGTGTGTGCATTTCTGATGGGTGTCATCAGCCACAGCTCCAGTGCGCAGCCAGCATTCCCCATCAGATGGCCATATGGGATGTCCCCACTGGCAAATGCCTGATACAGCTGTGACAAAAGCCAGATGTGGGAGTTGTGATAGCTTCCAGGGATGCCAGCACACACACATTCATAATAATGCCCTGTGCATCGCACATGACTTGGCAGTTAGAGTAGAACCCCTTCTGGTTTAGGTAGACCCTACTCTGGTCACCAGGTGTTGCTTTGATGTGGATGTGCATGCAGTCTATGGCACCCAGTACTTCTGGGTATTCTGCTACATGGTGAAAGAGATACATATTGCTGGTCCTCTCCTCACGGGTGCTGGGGAAGTAAATGTGCTCAGTGGCATGTGGTTGCATGGCATCCAGGAACTGGTGGAATATCCTGAACACAGATGCTTGTGAGATCCCCATGATTTCCCCAGTTGGTTTCTAGAAAGTATCTGTAGCTAGTATTCCTAAGGCTACACATACCTACCTGTGGCTACTGAGACTTGTCTGCATACATCAACTGGACATAAGCTGATTTAAGTATATTTTCTGCACTTATTTAAGATTTGAGTGAGTAAATATTGTGTGTCTTGCATTCAGTAAATATTGTGTGTGTCTGTGAATCTCTGCAGTAGTTCCCTACCCCCCCTCCCTGTTTCTTGTTGTGGTGTTAATCTTGGGTGGCTTTGGAATTGCCCGCCCCTGCTGTAAATCCCTTTTTGCACACTCCTTCTGGACCCATCTCATTCGCTCACTCAACTGAGTACAGTGAGATCAAATTTTGATTTTGGATACTCTTACCAGTACCATCTCCTCTGCAGTGCACAGAGAGAGCACTTGGGAAGGGCATTCCCCTGTAGTATCTTAATCTGCTCTGTTTCCTCCATCTCAAAAAAAAAAAAATTGCACTTCATCTGCCTTACTGTATTTGTGTTTCTTCCTACTTTATTACCTTATTTTGCTTTTGCCTCTTTTAACATTTTAAAGTGGAACCTGTGTGTTGAGAGACAGCCTTACAAGACTATCTGCAAATATATAGAGCTGAGTATATTTTTCTGTATTATTCTGTATTATAGAGCTAAATTGTTGCTTAGATATCTGTTGTCTTACTGTTCTGCAAATATACAGAGATTAGTATATATTTTTTTGTTTTATAATTTGCACTCTGATTCCTCACATCTCTGTTGAAACTGGCCACCCCCCTGTTTTTGGTTGTAGTTTAAATTTTGTGGCTTTTGCAGTGCCCGCCCCACTGTAGATTTGATCTAGGACACTCCCCCAGTCCCATCTCTTTACTGCATTCTACCTAATAAACCCTTTCTGCATTTGCTTTTAGTCCTTTTTAATTTAATTACATTTTTTCAAACTGTGTGCGGACTAATATTGCTACATACTCAAGTGTGCCAGCTTGCACTGCATGTGAATTGTTTTTACTACTGTTTTTTGCTACTTTTCTGAAGAAAAAAAAAACTGCTTTTACTGTGTTTATGTTTCTTCCTACTTTATTTTGCTTTTGCGTCATCTTAAAAGTACTCAATTGTATTTATTACTGCTTGGTGTATCTCATTCTAAGCCTTTTAGTTTAAGCACTTGGGCTTCAGACCAGTTGTTTTACATTAAGAAGGTTTGTGGTCTGAACTGTGGTGGTAGAACAGGTAGCTTACATCCTTCTAAGTTGGGAACTGTTGATTGAGGGCTCAGTGTCTGTTATTCTAAAAGTGTATTCATTCTGGTTTAAGCACTTGGGCTTCAGGCCAGTTATTTTACATTAGAAGGGTTCATGGACTGCACTCTTGTGGGAGGAGAGGCTGGACTCTGCCCTTCTGAGCTGGGAATTTCTGGTTAAAGGCTTATAGTGGCTGCATATTTGAACTGCTTCTTACTGAAATTGGTACACCTTGTTTGCTGTAGCATAGACTAGATCCACGCCTGCTGAATCTAGCTTTGTTTGTATAACTTCAGCACTAATCCAGGCATTCTTTAAAGTATTCAATTGTATTTATTACTGCTTGGTAGTAGCTTGATTAAAGTGTAGCTATTATTCTAAGTCTTTTGGATTAAGCACTTGGGCTTCAGACCAGTTGTTTTACATTAGGAAGGTTTGTGGCCTGCACTGTGGTGGCAGGACAGGTAGCTTACATCCTTCTAAGTTAGGAACTGCTGATTGAGGGATCAGTGTCTGTTATTCTAAAAGTGTATTAGTTCTGGTTTAAGCACTTGGGCTTCAGGCCAGTTATTTTACATTAAGTAGGTTTGTGGTCTGCACTCTTGTGGGAGGAGAGGCTGGACTCTGCCCTTCTGAGCTGGGAATTTCTGGTTAAAGGCTTATAGTGCCTGCATATTTGAACTGTTTCTTATTGAAATTGGTACACCTTGTTTGCTGTAGCATAGACTAGATCCAGGCCTGCTGAATCTAGCTTTGTTTGTATGCTTGTTGTTTGTTTGCTTGTTATTTCCCTGAAATGCTAATTCCACCTAAAATGCGGCTTTTCAGCGCTTCTGTGGATCCCTAGTGATATCTGCATTGCTTACTGTACTTATTTCCTTGTTTCACTTGAAAGAAAGTTACTGTTTGTCATGTTTGCATTTAAGTTACCTGTAACACATTGCATTTAAGTTACCTGGCACTTGCTCACTAAAGCAATTATATAAGTCAGCACTAAAAATTTAAAAGCACTACACCCTCACAAACTCCCCTTGAGTACCTTGTTCCCCATTGGCCCTTTTTATTCAATTATAAAGGAATTCCCAATACTATTCTAGCATATCTAAAGGTCATTTGTCAATCTCCTCTCCGGTCCAGCTGGTGAATCTGGGAATCTTGAAGCAATGTTACAACTGCCTCATGTACACAGACAACCCTCTCCTCCTCCCAACAAATTCCAACACATGTGAGAGATGCAACCATATAGCCATACTGGAGGCTAAGCTCTCTCAACTCAGTACTGGCGAAACCAGTCAGGAGGAGAAGGAAACCACTCTTACTACAATTCCAGTCTCACATAGACCTACCACGACAGCAAACCAAACACATAAACACACAAAAACATACTCGGAGGCTCTAAGTAAAAATCTGCCTAAAAAGCAGAGACCTCCAAAGCAGACACCCAAGCAACCGCTACCCCAAAACAAAACACGTGCAACACATAGCTCACAAAGCCAGTGTGCCAAACAGTCACAGCCTTTAAGGCTAAACAACACACCTGATACACTTGTAATAGGTGACTCTATCGTCAGGCACACTGACATCCCGCTCACCAGGTTGAACAAGGAGAAGGTCACGGTGAGCTGCCTGTCGGGCGCTAGGATCCGTCACATAACACAAGCACTCAGGTCACTCCAAGGCAAGTACAAATATGACTCGGTCATTGTCCATGCTGGTGTGAATGACCTGAGACGTACCTCCCTGGACTACATGAAAAGAGACATAGAAGAGCTCTCTGAGCATGCAGCCCAGGCCGGTATGACCCTGACCTTGAGTAGCATCTTACCCTCACCAAGAATGATGCCACAATATGAAGACAAGATGATCAATTTCAACAACTGGCTTAAGTATTGGTGTCATTCAAAGGGGATCCAATGCCTGTCAGCCTGGGATGACATGCTCGACAAGACACGATGCTTCGCTAGGGACGGCTTGCACCTGTCACACCAGGGCTTTCGGATATTGGCAAAGGCTCTTGCTACCCTCATAGTGCCTTTTTTATGCAAGGCTCAAAAGACAAACCCACCTCCATAGGTATCACAAGGGATAAGAAACTAAGAGCAATGCTACTCAATGCCAGAAGTCTAAACCTCAAGATGCACGCACTCGAAACTCTCCTTAGCATGGAGAACATCGATATCTGTGCAGTAACAGAAACCTGGTTCAAGGCTCCCGAGAGCACCCCAGCACTACCAGGTTATACCTCATACCATGCTTTTCGGCCCCAAAACTTGGACCGAACCACAAAAGGAGGGGGAGTATCAATATTCGTCAAAGATACTCACTCCTCCAGGTTGGTGGCACAGCACAAAGCATCAGAGACTATCCATGTGCAACTAACAGTGGGTAAAACTGCCTTCCAGTTTATAGCCTGCTACAGACCACCCTCCCAAACCCAGGAACCCCACTCGGCCTTCCTGAGAACACTGGGAAATATGAAGGTCTCTCCAAACACCATTATATTGGGCGACTTCAACTACCCAAGCATAGTCTGGGAGCATTACTCTAGCTCCAACACCCTAGCCCAAAGGTTCCTAGAATTTATAAACTCAAATGCTATGGAACAACTTGTTACCACTCCCACAAGAGGGGAAAATATACTGGACCTGATCATCACAAACATGGGGACTCTATGCTCCAGACCAGAAGTGTATCCCTCATTGGTAAGATCAGACCATAAACTAATCTCACTGGATATTCACATCCCGACTCCACCCCCTGCCCTGAAAACCACAGTGAAAAACTTTTCTAATGCCAATTTCACACTCCTCAAAACCGAGGTGGAATCCTTCAAAGCCCCCGGCCCTGTGGAAAATACGACCCAGACCGCAGAATCCTTTATAAACGCATTCTATGAACACCTTCAGGAATGCATGGATCATGCAATCCCAAATAAAACCAAGTCCCAATCCTCCAAAGGCAGACATCCTGTCTGGTGGGGCCCAGCCATAAACAAACTATACAATAGAAGGAGGAAGCTACTACATGGTAGAGCAAAATCCCAAAAAGGGAAGGCATCTTTGATCAGTATTAGCAAAAAACTACGGGCACTCATAAAATCGTCTAAGGCCAGCTTCGAGAGAAACATTGCACAGGACACTAAGGATAATCACAAGGCTTTCTTTAGTTATGTTAGGAACCTGGGTGGGAATTCTCAGATATGCTCAGAATTAGTCCAAAATGACAAAAAATACACCGAACCCACAGACATTGCCAACATTCTAGCTGACAGGTTCAGCGCAAACTTCTCCGCCCCCTCCCCACCAAAAGGGCAAATATCTATCCCAGCAGAGTGCTGCCCCCCTGACATCTCAGATCCCAGGTAAGAGCTGCCCTCTCCAAAGCAAAAAACACAGCATCAATGGGACCAGACGGTGTCCCGGGCTGCGTCCTACATGAACTCCAAGAAGAGCTAAACCCAAACATAAAACTACTCTTCAGTCTTAGCCTTACTACAGGATATGTACGCAAAGAGTGGCGTACAGTAACAGTGGTCCCTCTCCACAAAGGTGGTGCCTCAACGGATCCTGTAAACTATCTCCCCATAAGCCTGACTAGCTTGGTCTGCAAAGCTATGGAAAGGATCATCATGGACCTCATAAATAAAGATATTGGGGACCTACAGACACTGGATCCTACCTAGTTCGGCTTTGTTAAGGGCAGATCCTGCCTCCTAAACCTGGTTGATTTCTTTGAAGCAGTCACCAAGGCCATTGACGAGGGGAAGGTGGTCCACACAGCCTACCTAGACCTCGCAAAAGCCTTCGATACAATACCCCACTCGGGCATTGTAGATAAGCTCACCAGCTTAAATATAAACCCCAATGTCACTAGACGGGTTAAAAACTGGCTCAAGGACAGAACCCACATGGTTAGAATCGCTGGAGCCATGTCAGACTCCAAACCAGTTACAAGTGGCATCCCACAAGGCTCAGTCCTGGGACCTCTCTTGTTCGGTATATATTTCTCGGAGGTACAGGCCAACACGGAAGGACTGTGGCTGACCAAGTTTGCAGATGACTGCAAACTGGGCACCATAATCGACACTCCAGCCGACACAAGCATCCTCCAAAAGGGCCTCATAGAAACAGACAACTGGTGCCAGAGCCATGGCCTCAAGCTAAACACCAAAAAGTGTATAGTCATCCCCTTTGGCAAAAACAAAGTGCCCACAAATGACCACATAGGTGATAATCCATTAAGTACAGAAGAAGTAATTAGGGACCTGGGGACCCAAGTTGATAGCAATCTCTCATTTGACAACCACGTGGCCAAAGTGGTTAGAAAAACATTTTATATAGCCCACCTAATCATGAAGGGATTCACATCTAGATCAGGGGAGGTCATCGTGCCTCTTTACTCATCCCTCATCAGGTCCATAATTGAGTACAATGCCCCTTTTGGTATGTACCTTACCAGACACCTGCAGCAACTGGAAAGACCCCAAAAGTACCTCACCAAGAGGATCAAAGGGCTCAAACAGATGCCATATGCTGCCCAGTTAAAGAAACTCCAGCTCTACTCAGTGGCATACCGCCTGCTCAGAGGCGATCTGTGCCTGACGTATAAAGCCATGTCCAACCCGGAATTAATGGACATGCTGCACCTCAGAAAATCCAAATACCATCGAGCTATGCGCTTGAGAGACTTGAACCTCAGCACTGAAATAAATAGGACATGCTGGAGGGACAGATTCATAACCCAGAAGCTCCCTTCACTCTGGAATAAAATCCCAGTCCAGGTTAGGCAGAGTCCCTCATTGACTCTCTTCAAGAGGAATCTTGATGAGTGGATGGGAGATTGTAGGTTTACCCCGGGTATCACTTCTGTGTCACTGTTAGACAGAGGCACAGTATACTAACCTTGAAAAAGGGCATAGCAAAATTAATTTAAAATGGGTGGCGAAAGCCAAACACGCTCTGGCTAGGCTTATAAATGCCCTAGGGCAGATAGCCTAGTATGAACCTATAAACCTATGAACCTTGCTATCCACTGGTATGGGTTTCTGTCTGTTGGTTCTAGATCTGAGGTGAGGTTGGCACAGCTCAATGAGTTGCTGAAGTATTTCCCTGTCCACCCTGTAGCGCTATACTATCTCCAGATCATGTAGCCCCTGGTAGATTACCCTGGGTCTGAACAATCTTCTCCTCCTCCTCGGTCTGACACAGTTGTCAGCATTATCCTCCTTAACACCCTCAGCCTCTTGCACATACTGATAGATCAAAGCGACAGCAGCCTCTACATTTTTTTGCTAGTTTTGTCAGTTAAAATTCCCGTGTTTGCGTACACGTATGGTGCAGAGTTTGTGGGAAAAACAGACTGGAAGGTGTTTGCATAGTTTATAGTGGTATGCTGCAGATGCTGCCTGTGTGACTGGCTGACTTTGAGATATTCCACCTGCCAGCTATTTTACTTGTATTTGAGTGCCTGTATTTTGCTGTTTCCCTTTTTTTTTCTTTTCTCCTTCTCATTTCCACCCCTTTTAAGCCCTGAGGTGTGGCACGCAAACCCGCTGCCTAAATGTAAACAGTGCTGCTATTTCTGTTTTTTTCTTTTTTGTTTAAGTCTCAGTGTGTGCCGCACACACCCGTTTTCCTAAGGTAAACACATTTTAGCAGAAATGGCCCTCCCCTGGATGCAAACACGGTCTTCATTTCATGCAGTAAGACATTACAGCCTCAGACACACACCCTTGCTGAGCTGTGCTTAGCTAAGCACAAACCTAGGCAACGGAGCACCAATGTGCTTACAGCAAGCATGACACACCCCCTTTTCAAGTTATCTGCTCCTCCTACCTACACTATCTGGTTCTAGCACCTACACAGTTAGGCACTGTGTGTGGACTTAGAATATTTTGTGATTCAGTAAATTTCCCCTCATTTGCATACCCCACTGCCTTAGTACATAGTTACTGCTCTGACTTTCCCCTAGACAACCAGTGTTCCCTGATAATCTTACTCCGCTCCCCTACCCTACCCCCAAATCTCCCTGCCCCCAGCACCTCTGCATTTATTTTTCACATACTCCTCCCACCCATATCAATTAATGAATCATAGTCCTCTCCTTATTACCGCCTCCCACTCTTACTCCTCCCACTCCACTACCCTATACCCCTCTCTTCTCTTAGTCTCCTCCTCTCCTCCAGTAAATTAATATAACCTCATCTTCTTCTATACCTCTCCTTTTCAATAGGCCAGTTCACTTCCACTATAATACTCCCTTCAATACCCCCCCCCCATTCTAAACATGCCCTGCCCAATCCTCTATACTGTCCGGCTCCCTTGCTCTCTTTTTGTACTACTAATTCATCTTTATTATGCTACTTCTTACTCTTCCAAAGCACCCCCCCATGCCTACCTTCTTCTCAAACTATTCCCTACACTCACCTGCAACCTCTTTTATGCACTCACTTCCACTCCATATCTTCCTCTCTTATTCCACCTAACCCACTGTACCTATTCCATCCCAAACACTTCTCCACCACAACAAACTTTTACTCATAAACTCCTGCTAGCCCCAAACAGCTCCCTACTATACAAACCCAAAAGGCTAAAAGTTACTTCCTGTAATGTCCTAGCATTATCTGGAGATATCCATCCCAACCCTGGCCCTAGTCTCATTACAACCAACTCCTTCTCCCCTCCCCCAACTTCTCCCACTACATTTAACCATTTCCCCCTTCCCCTTCTTCCTCTGCCTTCTCTCTCAACACTCTTAAATTCTTCACTATCAATGCCCAGAGTCTTAATAAAAAAGTACACCAAGTACAAGCTTGGATTAACCACAACCAACCTGACATCTTAGCCATCTCCAAAACCTGGCTAAAACCCCATATTGCTGACTCTGAAATCATACCTCCTGGTTTCCTTATCCACAGAAGTGACTGATTAAATAAAAAAGGTGGAGGCCCTGCTCTTATCTACTCTAACCTTCTTTCCTTAATCCCTCTTCAAATCCCAACTCCACAATTCAAAAATTCTAAACTAACAGCAAGTCTCCTACGATTGAATAAACATAAGAATATCTGCATTATTTCCCTATATATCTCCCCAGGCAACAACATCTCTACCCTTGAAAATATTCTTTATTGGGCCTCAACTGAAATAAAATATGAAACTTACATAATAAGCGATGTTAATATTGATTGGAATAAAATCAACATCTCTACTCCCTCCCTATCCATTAACCTCTACAACTTCACCCAAGTAATCCACTCAACCACCCATCCTAATAAAAATCACCCCCCCAGGATCCATCATAGACTGGATCCTAGTCTCCCATCCAAACAAAATAATTCTCTCTGGCACTATCCCAGATACCTTTAGAGACCATCTCCCTGCTTTCATTCACCATTCAGCTAACTCCACCCAATAGCAACACCATTACATTCCCACTCGTAATCTTAGCAACTTCAACCCCACTACTTTCTCAAACCTTTTTCAACAAAGTAATTGGCAAATCCTAAATACTCTTCCCCTTGACAAAGCTGTAGAACATTTCCACTCTGTCTTCCTAAATACTCTTAATTCCTTAGCCCCTCTAAGAAACAAACGAGTCAAAGCTAATTCTGCTCCTTGGCTGTCCAAAGAAACAAAACAAATCATGCACCATAGGGACAAATCCTTGAAGCTTTACCAGAAAAATAAAATGCATACTACCTTGCTCCAATACACACAACTCTGTAACCATGTAAAAAAACTAATCACCATGGACAAAAAAAAACTACTACAATAAGCTTCAGTCCAACAATAATAAGAACCCAAAACAATTCTGGAAATCATTTAATTCCCTTCTCCATCCAGGGTCCAGGAATAATCCCTGCCCTGACCCAAGTATAACTGACACTGAACTGAGCTCTCATTTCAGCACTTTCTTTACAGAATCCATAGCTAACCTAACCAAAACTTTCCCAAACAACAATCCACTCAACTCTCATTCTTCAACACTCAACAACCCTAATAACTGTCCCCTTAATTTCCAGCTCAAACCAGTTTCAACCATTATTATAAAAAGGCTCATATCCAAATTAAAGCCATGCTCTAATTCCTCTGGCAACATACCCACCTCCTTCCTCAAATGTGCTGCTGATGGTATTGCACTCCCAGTCAGCATCCTAATTAACAGATCCTTAAAAGAGTCATATGTATCCAAACTCTGGCGTTCAGCCTACATTCTTCCTCTTCACAAAGGAGGCAAAAACACCAATATTTCCAATTTCTGCCCTATTGCCCTACTCTCTCCAATATCGAAAATTTTAGAAAAATGTGTCCACCACCAACTTATGCTTTTTTTAACCAAGAATCAACTCCTAACACCTACCCAACACGGCTTCCGTCCCGGCCACAGCACCATAACTGCCTTACTATCCTTTCTAGAAACAGTCAATTGAGCCCGAGATTCTGGACTACTAGTATCCACTGTTCTGCTAGACCTCTCTAAAGCATTTGATACCATTTCCCATAAACACCTTCTCTTTCATCTTGCCAACCTTAATCTCTCCCCTAATACTCTATCCTGGTTCTCCATTTACCTATCAGACAGATATCAAGCTGTCAGATGAAAGAACTCTACCTCCTCCTTCTTGCCAACACCCACTGGCGTTCTCCAGGGGTCCATCCTCGGACCCATGCTTTTCAACATCTTCATTAATAACCTTCACACTGTCATCCCTGACACAACAGTTATCCAATACGCTGACGACTCAACATTAGTCTGTGCCACCTCTAACCTTCCTGAACTACTTACTAAAACCCAAATAGCATTTTCTATTACTGAAAACTGGATGCACCAAAACCATCTCTCTCTCAACTCAAATAAATCTAAAATGCTACTTTTCCCTCCTGCCAGGGCTTTCTCTTATGACAAAAATGCTTTCAAAGTCCTAAGCCAAACTAACACTGCTATAGAAGTGGTCCCTTCTGCAAAACGTTTTGGCATTACCATAGATGAATACCTTAAATTTGATATCCACATACAACAAAACATAAAGAAAACCCACCAAAAGTTAGGTATGCTCTACAGGAATAACCTCTTTCTCTCCAACTCCTCTAGGCATACCTTGGCAACTACCTACCTTCTACCTTCCTTACTATATGGAGCCCCTCTTCTAACTAATCTGTCTTCTTCCAACACCTCAAAACTTGAAACTTGCTATAATAAGATCTTTAAATTTGCAACTAAATCCAAAATCTCTACTCACCACTGCCTTACCCTACAATCACTCAAATGGCTAGAACTCTCTAACCACCTAGACTATCTTCAACTAACCACTGCTCACAAATTAATATTCTACCCAGATAAATGCCCAGCCTTAAAAAACATCCTTCCCCCATACATCCCAAACAGATCTCTGAGATCTGAACGCCAAAATTTAATCTCTATCCACAAACCCATACGTCCTGCTGGCCAGCTTCTACTCTCTTTCTCTCTAGGTAAGAAATGGAACTCTCTCCCTCCTTCACTTAGGACTATACCAAACTCTGAATCCTTCAAGACCCAACTTTTCTCATTCCTGTCATCCAAATGGAAATGTTCCTGCTTACACCCTACCTAAATTCAAGCGAATTTCCCCTATGAGCTCTCCATACTCCTTGCTCCACTCTACCCTTGAACTATTATTTCTATTCTTCTAAAATAGACTTAAGCTGACAGTCACTGATTAAGCAATTTCTCTCACATGACTCCAAGTATGTAAATATTGTAAATATCACAATATTTCTATTGTCTGCACAGCAAGTTTTTTACCTTATTTAACTAAAACATATGAATGCTAACTGCCCTGCCTTCTAATGTAAAAACACAAGAAACCTCAGATCTTTTTATTTGACAGTTGATCATGCTGTGCTGAATGGAAATACCTGTAAACTGTGTTCTCTATTATCTGTTAACTGAGTTTTTATGATGTACATTTTATGCATTTTGCATTTCCTGACTGTATGAATTTTATACATGTATTCTACTTTTAACATTATGTAACCTTTATTGTACTGTATTTGCTTACGGAGCTTTTCTCCCCAGACCTCCACTGAAAATGGGCACGTTCTGGCCCAGTGGACTTCCCCGGTAATCAAACTTAAATAAATAAATAAATAATGTTTTGATTCTGCATGCCATTGACTATAATGTTAAAATGCAGATTTCCCTAAAATTGAGTTTTAATACTTTTTTTTTTTTATTTTCGGCACAATCTCATTTGCGAGCTGCTGCCCTATGCTTAAACTTCCGAGATCGTCCAAAAAAATAATACTTTGATTTTTTATTAAATTAAACACTTTCCCATGCCAAAGCCACATATTTGGCCATTGGCATGCCTAAAGTTTATAAGACATGCTTTTATCTGAGCTGTCATGCCTCCATTTTGTTATTTGTAGAAATGTGTTTGGTTAGTAACCAAGCATATTTCTGCAACTAGCGCTGTTCCAGCATGGATGCCTGCCTACTTCTTGAATCACTATTTCACCTCATTTGCTTGCTTTTCACCAGCAAATGAGGTAATATCATTCTGCATGGCTTTCCATGCAGGAACAGTGTCACCAGGCTCGTGCACGTCAGATCGGCTATTTCCTGGCTCGCTCAGCAGCATACCTCCCAACTGTCCCGAATTGCTCGTTTTTTACCGAGTTTCGGGGTCCCAATAATGGGGTGCCACGATTCCCGAGTGGCACCCTTCATTTCCGATTTTTGTTTCTTTATTTTTTTCATTTTTCGCGCTTTAGCTGATGTCATCGCGTGCCCGATGACATCAGCTCATCAGGGCTACAAGCCTGTCGGAATGGAGCTCACAGCGCAAGTATTTCCGGCTGGTTCAAATGCTTTTGCGAGCGGGAATGAACCAGCCGGGTTTGCAAGGATTTAAGGTATGAAATTGTCTTGAAGGCTCGAATGAAGGGCTGGGGAACGAACCAGCTGGGTTCACAAGGATTTAAGGTATGAAGGCTTGCCTCGAACGAACGGAGGACTGGGGAATGAACCAGCAAGGATTTATGGTATGAAGGCTCGAACGAAGAGCTGGTGAGTGCTGAAAAATATATTTATGTTCAGAAAGGTGTGTGTGTGTGTGTGTGTGTGTGTGTGTGTGTGTGTGTGTGTGTGTGTGTGTGTTTATGGAAAGTATGACTGATAATGCTGAGGTATTATTGCCTTTACGATATTCACTTTTCACAATATAAACAAATTTCTCATTAATGCAAGTGACTTTACAGCAGTATATGATTTCCAGGCAAATTTTTTTCTTGTATATCGCATTTTAAAGCCTGTCAACTCTTTTTAAACTGAAGACTTTCTTTCAAAGCATTTATGCACTTCTTTTCATTGTTTGATTTATCTGTTTAGGGAAAAAACATTGTAAACTGGTTTTACAGGAGTAGTTCACTTCAGGGAACTCTGTGTCAGCATCATCGTTGCTAATCATTGTCTTCCATTGCACTAAGCATGAAGGCAGGGCAGGGTTGTTTCCGAGCCAAGTGAATGTTTTTAGCAAGCAAATTAATAGCTTACTTAAAAAGCAGTCTACTCCCAGGTGTTGAAAACATACAAATTCTAGGGAACACATGAATGCAGTCAAAGTCAAGACTGCTGAAATCTCAGGACAATAGATGAGAACAGGTCAGTTCTTCTAGGAAACATAACTTTTTGAAAAAAAGAAAGAAAGAGAAGAGAAATCGGGAAACAAATGAAAAAGAAATAATATGGAGGGAAATGCCTATTTTCATATCCTGTTTGAGACATTTAATCTTTTCTTTTTATTTCTTTTTTACTATGACCTGCCTTAGCTAAAATCCTAAATCTGCTAAGATTAAACTACCTGGAGATAAAGAGTAGATAGAATAATATATTTTTTAATTTAGTCATTTTTTAAGACAGGCAAACCCAAGAAATTGACAGTTGTGTCCATTGGGCTTAGCAGTTCAACAAGTAGATATATATACACACACACACACCTCGAGAGATAGAGTGGATCTAATGTCAACCACAAGGTTACATTTGGTTGTTACTTTCAAAGAGCTGTGCAAGTTCCTAGATTGTCAGTGGGTTCACAGCTCATCTTGGCTGTTAAAGCAATGGTTGCTATATCCTGTAGACCTGGGTCTGACTCTTGCAACCTGCAGCTGCAAAATGTGAAAGTGACATCCAAATCACAGTTGTCAGATCACCCAGTAAAACAGATGTGTGTCTAGTAGTTCTAAGTAGCAAAGATGAACTTATTAAAACAACCTAAATAATGCATGGCTCATTGTTAAGTATTCTCCCTAAATATATTCGAGCTGGGATAATCCAACCTTCTAAGCAATGCTGTGTGTGCGTGTGAAAATGCCCCCATTGCAATACACCTGGTGGCTACAGGTACTTAGGCTCAAACCCTGTACCTTGGGTACAGGGTAAAAAGAGCCTAAAGTCCCTAGCCATCACCACTTGTAAATTTGTTCCTCATATTTTTCATCTGAGACTGCTCCTCATAAAATCTGTGGTTTTTCAGGATTTTTCTGGAAAATCTCTGCAGTGCAGGATTGAATTCATTAAATAATGACATGCATTTGAATTTCAGACTTCATATTCTTCAGAAAATAAATGGTAACACAAAACCTTTTATTCTAGAAAGCTTCTAAGTTTATAAGATTGGTATTTTAAATTTGTCCCTATTTTGGGGCTGTATTCCCCCATTATTGGCTTTGTCCAGGCTTTTTGTGCTAAGAGTTGAGATAGCTATGGTGAGAAGTGAGAACTGGATTTGTATTCCCCCATTACTGGCTTTGTCCAGGTTTTTTGTGCAGAGAGGTTGAGAGCTATGGTGAGAACTGAGAACTGAATTCACTAAATGATAGCCATTTAAGTTTCAGTCTTCCTGTTTTTCATGAAACTGCTGATTTGGCATAGTGGTATGTTGCTCTGAATGTAGTGTACAGGGTCCTGCGTTTGAGACTTGCCAGTGAAATGCATGGTGGTATCACAACATTTTATTCTAGCAACTTTCCAAAATTATACAAGCAATGTTTAAAATGTGTCCCTGGTTTTTGGCCTTTTGTACCCCCCCAAAAAAAAAAAAAACTTAAATTGAAAATAAGTGCGAGAAGCTGTGCAAGATGCTATGGCTTACACTACTGTCATTCTATTTATAGTGTGGGTGTGCGGACAAACTGGAAGTAGATTTTTATGATGGAAATGTTCGTAATTGGGCAGTTTTGTCATTATTGGTTCATGGACTTTGTTTCATTGCCTACAGCTTACTGGAAAAATGTTCAAACAATAAATGTAAAATGAGCTGTCTAACAAGTGTGCTGTATTATACAAGGAATATAATTTAATAAAGTCAGGAAGGTGTATCAAACAAAACATGTATGTTTCTTGTTTTGTGTGCAAGGGGCCACTGATCTGAAAACAGCCCAAAGGTAATCTTTATCCACCACTGGCCAAATGCATTTTCTTTGAATGTGGTGTGGGTTTCAATGCTGTTTCAATGAATGTGAGTTTCAAGGGCAGAGGTGTTTTAATGCCAAGTCTATTTTCGTTGTGAGACAGTGTTTTGTTGGTGTTTGTGCACTGGGCTGTAAAATGTAAAAATAAAATCCAAATAATCATTGTATTAGTAAAGTATTATGCATGCACACATTAGTGTTTATGGTAAATGGGCAAAATAGCCAGGGAATGGGACATTGGAATGGCTGCAGGGGGACTCTGGTGCAATATTTTGGTTGTCTGTTCTTCAGTTTGCATTTGAAAGATGGTATCCCACAATCCCATCGGAGTGGGCGTGGTTACATAATTATGTATGCAAATTTTATGTTAATCAGCGTGCAGATTTGTACCTATTTTTCATGGGCCTTGTCCAGATTTTTGATGATTCCAGGTTGAGAGGTATGCTCAGCAGCCATATTCAATGCAGGAGTGGCTACACTGTTCCTGCATGGAGATTTTTTTTTAATGAATCACACAGCTAGGTTAATTACAAGAAGAGGTACAGACATTAATTGTCTGTTAGAGCAAAAAGCACAAATGGAAGGAACCCAGGAATGAAAAAAAATGTGGTATGTGCCGTTATTGTGCCTTAATTAATGTAAGAGACAGTTTTGAAATAAAAGGTATTAAGTTCAAGCTGGGAGGTAAATACAACTGTTGCACAAAAGGGGTAGTATATTTGGCCACCTGTCAAGATTGTCCTTCATACTATGTAGGGAAAATAGAGAGAACCTTGAAAGAAAGAATATATGAGAATGAATAGCAACACTAAACCCACATATGCGGAGGCCCTTAACATTAACCTGCCGAAGCAACAAGGACCTCCGAAGCTGAAACACAAACACCAGTCACATCCAAAGTGACACATAGCTCACAACATTAGTGTGCCACCCAACAACAGCCCCTAAGGCAAGACAACGTACCCAACACTTTAGTCATAGGTGACTCTATAGTCAGGTACACTGATGTCTCACACACCATGCTGAACAAGGAGAAAATTACAGTCAGCTGCCTGTTGGGTGCCAGGATCTGCCACATAATGCTTACACTCAAGTCACTCCACAACAAGTACAAATATGACTCTGTCATTGCCCATGTTGGAGTGAATGACTTCAGACGTACGCACCTGGACTACATGAAAAGAGACATGGAAGAGCTCTCAGATCATGTGGCCCAGGCAGGTATGACCCTAGCCCTGAGTAGCATCCTGCCTTCACCCAGAATGATACTACAGTATAAGGACAAAATGACTGATATCAACAATTGGCTAAACTTCTGGTGTCATTCAAAGGGGATCCAGTATCTATTTGCCTGGGACAACATGACTGACAAACCACAAAGCTTTGCCTGAGATGGTCTGCACCTGTCTCCCTTGGGATTCAGGTTACTGGATAAAGCCCTTGCCACCCCTATAGTGCTTTTTTTAGGCAAGGTTCAAAGGACAAAACCACCACCATAACAGATACAAGCATGCAAAATCTGAAGGTAATGCTACTCAATGCTAGAAGTCTAAACTTCAAAATGCACTCTCTCAAGGCACTCTAAAAAACAGAGAACATCGATATCTGTGCAGTAACTGAGACCTGGTTCAAGGCTCCAGAGAGCACCCCTGCAATACCAGGCTACAACTCTTACCATACTTTTCAGCCACCAAACAAAGACTGAAACACTAAAGGTAGAGGAGTGTCAGGATATTCACACCTCCAGGCTAGTTGCCCAACACAATGCATCTGAAATTCTCCAGGTGCAACACTAGGTAAGACTGCAATCCAAACTGTAGCTTGCTACAGATTTCCCACCATGCCCTAAGATTCTCACTACACCTTTCTAAACATACCGGAAAATATTAAGATACAACCAAACACCCTAATACTGGGTGTTTTCAACTATCCTGCCATTAACTGTGAAAAAAACTCAGGTGCCAACACCTTTTCCCCACGGTTCTTGAAATTCATAAATTACAATGCCCTGGATCAACTAATCCATTGTCACACCAAGGTCTCTAATATCCTAGACCTGGTCATTACCAACATGGGAGATAAATGTTCCACACCAGTGGTCACCCCTTCATTGGTCAGGTCTGACCATAAGCTAATTATCCTTGACATCCACATCCCACCCCCACCCCCCAGTAAGGAAACTTCCATAAAAAACTTCTCCAAAGCCAATTTCATGCTACTCAAGTCAGAAGTGACAAACTTCATGACACCCATGCAGACACGAGCTGAAAGTTCAACTGCTGAGTCCTACACTAAGGCACTGTACAAGCACATCTACTAGTGCATGAATCGTGCCATCCCAAATAGAACCAAGACACTCTCCTCCAAAAAAGGAAGTCAATATGGTGGTCTGCTGCCATAAACAAACTAAGAATACAGCATCCATGGGACCAGATGACATCCCAGGCTGTGTACTACATGAACTACAAAATGAAATGACACCTCACCTAGGTGTCATGTTTAACCATAGCCTCACCTCAGGCTTTGTGCCCACTGAGTGTTGCACAGCTACAGTTATCCCACTCCACAAGGGGGGATCCACCTTGGATCCCGGGAACTACCATTCCATCAGTATGACAAGCCTAATCTGCAAGGGCATGGAACACATTATCATGCAACTTATAAACAGAGACATTGGCAACCTTCAAACACTGGACCCCACCCAGTTTGGGTTCATGAAGGGCCAATCTTGTCTCCTGAACCTAACTGACTTCTTCAAATCAGTCTCCAGAGCTGTGGATGAAGGTAAGGTGGTACACACAGCCTATCTGGACCTTGCCAAGGCCTTTGACACCATCCCCCACTCTGGAATCATAGATAAACTTACTAAGCTTGGCATAAATCCCTATGTCACTCAATGGGTTGCCAAATGGCTTACTGACAGAACCCAGACTGTAAAAGTAGCCGACTTCAAGTCCAGCTCCAGACAAGTGACAAGTGGAGTACCTCAGCATTCAGTCCTGGGACCTCTCTTGTTTGACATTTACTTCTCTGAAGTACAGCCATTACTGAATCCCCAAATTATGTGGATATTCTACAAAAGGGCCTTACAGAAGCAGATGCTTGGTGCCAGAGCCATGGGCTCAAGCTTAATGCCAAGAAATGTATAGTTATCCCCTTTGGGAAAACCCATGTACCCATGAATTACCACATAGGTGCCAGTACACTAAACACCGAAAGTATGATGAGATACTTAGGGATACAGGTGGACAGTTGTCTCACCTTCAATAACCACATCACCACAACAGTCAGGAAATCCTTCTATGTGGCACACCATCACTATGGGCTTTTCATCCAGAAAAAAGGAGGTCATTGTCCCACTGTACTCATCCCTCCTTAGACCCATTATAGAATACAATGCCCCATTTGGTATGTACCTCACAAGACATCTGCAACAGCTGGAAAGTCTGCAGAAATACCTCATTAAAAGAATCACAGGCCTAAAGCAGATGCCCTATGCTGACTGTCTAAAAAAACTCCAGCTACACTCTGTGGCATATCGTCTACTCAGAGGCGATCTCTGCTTAACATACAAGGACATGTCAAACCCTGAGCTGTTGTACATGCTCCACTTAAAGAAATCCCAATCCCTCAGAGCCACACACTCCAGGGATCTAAACCTTGTCATCACAATGAACAAAACATGCTGGAGGGATAGGTTCCTGACCCAGAGACTCCCCATACTCTGGAATAGACTGCCCATACATGTCAAACAGAGCGGCCCCTTGGCCCTCTTCAAAAGGAACTTGACAATTGGATGGGAGATATGAAATTCACTCTGGTGATCACATCAGTCGCCCTGCTATACAGGGGTCCAGGTAAGTAAATATTGTGGGAAGAAATATCCAGGGGAATTGTTATGGCTAGGCTTGTATAGGTCCTAGTGCTGATAGTCTAGACCAACCTATGAACCTAATATGTTATTAAGAAGCAAAATTAACTAATGCTCTAGCCAAACATGTCATTAGTAATGAGGGCCTTGAATTTAAATATACGGTAATAGAGCAAGTTTTGGTCAGCCCAAGGGGAGGACCTTAGTCCTTGCAATTAGGGAAGAAAGAGTCAAAATGGCAAATTATGCTTAATGCATACGCATGCCCAGGTCTGAATGAATATTCATCTGTCAATTGTTTGCTTAAACATAAGGCCTTGAATAGGGCAAAAAACACCAAACTCGAGCCTCGAGAAGAATCCACAGGTTTATTAAGCCAAACTGCTAAAATGGAGATTGTAGTAATCCACTTAAAACCACTGCAAACAAAAGTTATATTAAGCCAAACTGCTAAAATGAAGGTCGTAGTAATCCACTTAAAACCACTGCAAACAAGAAGTATGTAAAGGCTTTGCTCGGGTTAATACCCGAACTTCATCAGACAACTTTCAAAGTAAAATGCCTAGTGCTGGGGTTAAAATAACCTCTCCTTTTTAAATGCACCTATCAAAAACCTTATTACCAGTACATCATTTAGTGAGAATGCACAATGTAAATTTAAAGTTATATTACGTTCGCGTTCATCACTTTGCATCAAAATAACATCATCTCATAGTTATTGTCTTCGTAAGTGTTACTTTCCCCCAAAGCACACATCAATAACAGAAAATAATAAAAAGTAGTTAAAAATAGTAATAGGTAAATAATAATAGGTAATATTAATAAATAAAATAAAATTATAAAAAGGTAAGGAGGTTAGTAAAAGTTTAGAATGTAAAATTGTATAATAAAGAAGGTAAAATTAGTTTTCTTTCATTAGTACCGTTTTAACATTTTACTTCAGCATAAATTGCCACAATGGCAAAAAACGAAACTGTCTGAGTAAGGTGTGAAACCTAATTCTTATGTTTTTCACATTGTAACATACTTTAGACCAAGTAAACATCATATTGTAATTTTTCTTCTCTTCTGTGAACAAGTCACAATCGACTAAAAGGGTTTTGCTGGTATTATCTAGCATTGGATAAAGACATCTCCCAGAGGATAGGTGAAAACCCTTTGATTTGTTTTAGGCGTGGAACAAATATTAAAGAACTTCTTGAAAAGAAATACACTGAGGGGAGTAGACCTAGAGGAGGTACACACCCGTGTGGATCATGTAAACAATGTACCCACATTGACGGAGATAGTAAGTTTAGAATTAGAGGAGAGACTTTCTATATCCAAGGTAAATATAATTGTAACACGAAATTTGTGGTTTACATTGTACAGTGCCAACAATGTCCAGCTTTTTATGTCGGAAAGACGGACCGGAGAATTAGGGACCGTATTTACGAACACGGTTACACCATTAGGAGAAAGAACAGGGAGAATGCGTTGGCAAAACATTGTGAAAACAATGAGGGGCACTATTTTAAATTCAAAGTTATTTCAAGTATGGATTTGCGAGTACTTGGACCTGGACAGGTAAACCTCAGTTTGATCCAGTTACTCTTGGAGAAGAGTGAATTAAACTGGCAAATCAGGCTTAATGCAAGCACTGAACCGGGAATCAATGACTCCTGTTCGATCGCATGCATCTTGAAACTAAAAAGCCTCCTTAGGTGACCAGGGAGTTAGGAAACACCAATTTAAAACTTACAATTTAAAACTTAAAATTCATAACTTAATGGTAAGGCGAACATCTACTGAGTTAATACAGCACTACAAGTGAGAGGTGTTCACTATAGTGTACCTTCTTTTGTCAAGACGGCCTTTAGTTTCTTTATCCTACAAGGGCAATAGCCCATTGGAATGACATAAGGGCTGACACAAAATCCTCGTTGGTTTAAACAACAATTTAGGTTGTGAGTGGTGTAGATTAAACTAGACTTACACATACTAGTTACTCCTGATGGAATAAGTTAGGGAGGGGAAAGGAGTTTGCTATGTACAGTCAGGCTCATATTACTTGAGCACTCTACCGGGGTGGTAAGACATTCTCGATAAATACTTAAACCGGACTAACAAGGTGTGTTTTCTTCACCTTGAGGATGTTAACTTACTGTACTGACAATAACACTAACCGAAAATATATTTTTTTGAAAAAACCCTTTTAGTCGATTGTGACTTGTTCACAGAAGAGAAGAAAAATTACAATATGATGTTTACTTGGTCTAAAGTACGTTACAATGTGAAAAACATAAGAATTAGGTTTCACACCTTACTCAGACAGTTTCGTTTTTTGCCATTGTGGCAATTTATGCTGAAGTAAAATGTTAAAACGGTACTAATGAAAGAAAACTAATTTTACCTTCTTTATTATACAATTTTACGTTCTAAACTTTTACTAACCTCCTTACCTTTTTATAATTTTATTTTATTTATTAATATTACCTATTATTATTTACCTATTACTATTTTTAACTACTTTTTATTATTTTCTGTTATTGATGTGTGCTTTGGGGGAAAGTAACACTTACGAAGACAATAACTATGAGATGATGTTATTTTGATGCAAAGTGATGAACGCGAACATAATATAACTTTAAATTTACATTGTGCATTCTCACTAAATGATGTACTGGTAATAAGGTTTTTGATAGGTGCATTTAAAAAGGAGAGGTTATTTTAACCCCAGCACTAGGCATTTTACTTTGAAAGTTGTCTGATGAAGTTCGGGTATTAACCCGAACGAAAAGCGCTTTACATACTTCTTGTTTGCAGTGGTTTTAAGTGGATTACTACGACCTTCATTTTAGCAGTTTGGCTTAATATAACTTTTGTTTGCAGTGGTTTTAAGTGGATTACTACGATCTCCATTTTAGCAGTTTGGCTTAATAAACCTGTGGATTCTTCTCGAGGCTCGAGTTTGGTGTTTTTTACCCTGTCTTTGGTTCGTGGAAGCTTCTTGGTGTATAAGGCCTTGAATAGACAGACTTAGTACTTCTTGCATAGCATTATTACTGTCATAGACAAGCAGGGGGTTCTCATGTTTTTTGATTTTTTTTGCATTTATTATTTTTTGGATGTATTGTTTCACATTTTTTTTGCATATTTTTATACTTCTTGTATTTTTCATGTTTTTTTTTTCATATGGCTTTTATATGTCTTTTATCTATACACTGGGTTATATATTTATTTATTAATATAAATCATTAATAGTGGCATTTATTACAGCATTTTAACAGTAATTTTAAAATGAAGTGGTATAACAATAATAGCTACAATGATTCTGAAGCTTTTATAACAAAGTAATAATTTAACTGCTGGAAAATGATCATAACATGACATGTATTGAATGTATGTCAGGTACCTTACTGTTGTACTACATTTGCATTGTTTTCTGGTATTTAAAAAGCAGCTTTATGATAGTTTATAGTTTTTAATGGAATATTTTGTCATGGTATCATTAAGATCTCATTACTCAGTAGGGGCTAGTGGGTCATGTGATGTGGAAAAGTTTTAAAGTTGGTACTTGCCGTTTTTTGTTAGATCTGAAGAAGTGTGGCAATGTTTAAACAAAAGTGCTAATAACAAAATTGGGGTCCGTGTAAACTGCGTTTTTCTGCTTTGCATTGTTTTTTGTTCACAACAGATTTTCATGGCTCGTTTGTTCATTTAAATCAGTGAGAATGGCAGTCACTAAATAATGTCATCGGGCTTAATAGCCTTTACAACAGCATGCTATGCAAATCCTGTTATTCTAGCAGCTTTTTAATTATTTAAAAGCAGCATCTGTCCCTGATCTTTGTTATTTGTCCACCACTATTTTTATTAGCTTTCGCATTTTATTCTTCAGCTAAACTGTTGAGAATTATAGTATATTCATACATTTAACCACAATCAAACATTTCAGGTATATATTCACACGATCGCCAGCTAAGATGTTGACAGGTATTTAGTGAGGGAGTTGCAATGGGTTGTATAATATATTCTGTCATGATTGAGCTGAGAAGATAAATTCTCATGAGGCATTTATTTATATATTCAATTATTTACTTAATAGCAATCAAACATCTGAGGTATCTAGTTACGGTCACACAAGTTGGTGTAATTGATGGTGACGTGTGTGTGTGTGTGTGTGTGTGTGTGTGTGTGTGTGTGTGTGTGTGTGTGTGTGTGTGTGTTTATGTATGTAGGTGTGGGGAGCACAGATGCTCTCATATTACCCTGATTTTGTAAAATGTCCTGATTTTAGTCTGTTCCTTGAAATCTTTTTTCTTTCTTTTTTTTAGCTTTCTTCTTGATTATTGTGCAAAGAGATTGAGACATATGTGAGGAGGGGATGCAGACTAGATTATGACAGCAATAAACTGAGAAGAGACATTCCTGTGTGGCAGCTATTTATGTCTTTATAATGTACAGTCACATCATTGGCTGCATTTGATGGGCATGTATACATGTATGCTGTGTGCACATGTGTGTGTGTGTGTGTGTGTGTGTGTGTGTGTGTGTGTGTGTGTGTGAGTTTGCATACCTGTGTATATTGGTGGATAAAATAAATTACTGTGGTGATTGTTGTTATTTTTATTTTATTAAATTTGATCTCTGTGATGATCTCTGAGGTGTACACAGTCAGCAGAACTGGCATAATACCTTACAGCCCTATTAATATTGTCAAATCAGCAGTATAACATATATGCATTTTATTTCAAAAATGTAGACTTAAACGTTTTTTTCTGCATTGTCTCTCTTCTCACTGCCTCTCTTTATATCTTTTACATTTTTTTTGTATTGGCATGATGCCCCAAAGATGGGAAATAATGTAAACTAAGGGGCATAGAATACAAACTTCAAGGACCAGAATTTGGAAAACTATGAATTTACAATTTTCTAGAGGGGGACAATGACGCTGCATGAAAAAAATTTGCATGACAGCAAGTAGTTATGGTGATAGTTATTTGATAACCAAACTTTTTCATCTTTATGTATATATAATTTCTATACAAATCAGATTTGTATCTCTCGTGGATCTGACAACAGTATCTTCTCTACCATTGCAACTGTCATCTGAAAAAAAATATTTTAACTGATCAGATTATTTAAGACCGTGTGAACCGATCAGTTTCAGTTTATAACTGCAAGAGGGGAAAGGGAACTGCATACTTTACAAATGTGAACCCTTGCATCATATTAACAAAAACAAGACAAAATTATATTCAGTATTCAGATAATCTTTCATCGTTTTTTTTATCTTTAACGGCATGTGCAAGAAAGCTTTAACACAATGATAAGACATTTTCTTCTTAATTTTGAAGTCATACATACTTTCTTGGGACAAGAGACCAGCCTGGAACTATATTTTTGAAGTTCAACAGAAATAATCCAATTTAGATTTAACACAAAATTGCAAATGGAATAGACTGCCAACAACAAAATGACATGAGGTGTTTCCTAAGAATTTTCTAATAAAAATATATGATACAGCATGCTGTTTATCCTGATTGTTCTTTAAAATGAAAAAAAAAAAAGAAAGAATGTAAAAGGCAACAAAAAAAAAAGAAAAAAGAAAAGAAAGACCATGTAATTCACCCCGGGGATCACTCCAGTGGCTCTATTTGACAGAGGCACTGGAAACTATGGTCGGGTGGCACCATGCCAGGGTAATACTATGGGCTAGGCTTGTAAATGCTCCAGGGCCATTAGCCTAGTACACACCTATGAACCTATGTCTAAAAACATTCTTTTGTTTTCAATGTATCATTTTCTTTATAACCAAGCCAAAAGGACTATGCTACAGAGGATACTGAACATAATATTTCCTTATTTATTTAATTCATTTTCTAAATCTCCTATCTGGTCGAAGGTTGCAGTGCTAGTAAGCAAAGCAGGATTGATCAGAAATCCCTTACCCCAGAAGCAGTTTTCAACTCATCCTATGGGAATCTCAAGTTATTTCCAGGTAAGCTGAGAGATGTAATCAATCCAACATCAAGTCTTGGCTTTGCCCCTAGATTTCCTCCCAGTCGATCATGACTTTCTATGGAAGTTGCCAGGGACATAATCACAAGATGTCCAGTCTTCCTCCACTGATTCACCACATTACCAAGGAGCAGTGGCTGCACTGCGATCCTCGCAGACTGCTGAGCTCCTTAGTCTGTCCCGGAGAGTGAGCCAATGCACCCTGTGAAGGAACATCATTTCTTATGCATGTATGTGTAATTTTACCTTTTCATTCATTACCTATTTGCATGACCATAGGTAATGACATGGGCATAGACTGACTGGGAAAATGATTTGTCCTATGACTCACTTCTTCCTTCACTAGCACAGGTTGCTACCATTCTTGCAGTACTACCATCACCACATCCTTGCAGTGGTCACTCTCCTGATCCCACTACCTTCCATCATCAATAAGACCTTAAGGCATTTAAATACACCAGTCCGCTGTATCAGTTTCTCCATTATGTACAGACAGAAATCTACTATTTGCCTGAAAGGAGTGGCTTGATCTCTGCACACTAAATGTTTCTGCTACAAGAAAGTAGATAAACTGTAAATGTAGAACTTACTGTCTCATCCAGGACCATTAGTACACAGAAGCTGCTTAGGTGTTCACATTCACATGTTATGTGTGTTCTGTTAGACTTTGTTTCAGAGAGAAAGCATCCTTCAGTGGACCATCCACTTCTGTTTTTGTCATCAGTTTTCCAGAAGACACAGAGAGGTATTTTTAAATTATCTTTATCATTCTGGAAAAAATAAATGAAAAATTAAAGCAGTGATCCATTTGCTCATAGGACATATCCATATTTATTTATTTATTTATTTATTTCCAGTTTGATTACTAGGGAAGTCCACTGGGCCAAAATGACCCATTTATAATGGAGGCCCTGGGAGAAAAGCTTCACGATACATTATACAGTTCAGATACAAATGATACAAAAGTATAAAAGATACATTATATAGAACAGTTACAACTAAGCACATTCAATATCACTCATAGTTAACAAAATTTATTGAGGGTGAACTTAGGGGTTATACAGTTTCATTTGAGCAAACACTCGTGTATTAGTTGTGAAACAGTTTACATACATGCATTTAAGTAAATGTGGATACACTTTACATGCACACATTTAAAGTAAGATGCTATTTACAATATTTACAAAGTTGAGTCATGTGAGAGTAGCTATAGGAGTTGTAGCAAGCTTAGATAGACTCATAGGAAAGTGACTATGGGAGTTATAGAGAGCTTAGGGAACTGAGAGAGAACCCCCTGGAGCCATATACTTAGCATGAATAAGGTAGGGTGAAGGCAGGTACATTTCCATTTAGTGGACAGGTGTTTGAAAAGCTGGGTTTTGAAGTTTTCTGAGTTTGGTATGGTTCTTAGAGTGGAAGGAAGGGAATTCCATTTTTTATCTAGTGAGTAAGAGAGGAGAAGTTGGCCAGCAGGACATTTAAGTTTGTGGATAGCAATTAAATTCTGATGTTCAGATCTGAGAGTTCTGTTGGGTGTGTAAGGGGGAAGGATATTAGTTAAAGCAGGACATTTTGTAGGGTGAAATACAAGTCTGTGTGCAGTGGTGAGTTGGAGGTAGTCTACGTAGTTTGGGAGTTCAAGCCAATTCAGGGATAGTAGGGTAAGGCAATGATGAGTGGAATTTTTGGATTTAGTGGCAAATTTAGAGATTTTATTGTAGCAGTTTTCTAATTTGGAGGTGATAGAGGAGGACAGGTTGGATCGGACAGGGGCTCCATATAGTAAGGAAGGAAGAAGATAAGCAGTGGCCAGAGTATGCCTTGTAGAGTTGGAAAAAAAGCGACTGTTCCTGTACAGCATACCTAGCTTTTGGTGGGTTTTCTTAATATTTTGTTGAATATGGATATCAAACATGAGGTGTTCGTCAACAGTAATGCCAAGTAGTTTAGCAGAAGGAACCACTTCTATAGGTGAATTAGTTTGACTAAGGACTTTGAAAGCATTTTTGTCATAGGAGTGGGTCTTTGTGGGAGGGAATAGTAGAACTTTTGATTTATTTGCATTGAAAGAGAGGTGGTTTTGGCGCATCCAGTTTTCAGTTGTTGAAAAAGCAGTTTGGGTTTTAGTCAGCAATTCAGAGAGGTTTGAGGCAGAGCAGACTAAAGTTGCATTGTCTATGTATTGAATGATTTTGGCATCAGGAATAGCAGTGTGAAAGTTATTGATGATGTTAAAGAGCATAGGCCCAAGGATGGATCCCTGTGGTATGCCAGTTGGAGTAGGTAGGAAGGAAGAGATGGAGTTCTTCCATTTGACTGCCTGTGATCTGTCTGATAGATAACTGGAGAAACAGGATAAAGTGTTTGGTGAGAGATAGATGTTTGAGAGATGACAGAGAAGATGCTTGTGGGAAACAGTATCAAACGCTTTATACAGATCAAGCAAAACAGTAGAAACTAAGTGTCCTGAATATTGGGCTTGAATGACAGTTTCTAGGAAAGAGAGTAGAGCAGTTGTAGTGCTATGGCCTGGGTGGAAGCCATGCTGGGTAGGTGTAAGAAGGTTGTTTTGGGTCAGGAAAGGCATAAGTTGGAGGTAGATGCACTTTTCTAGGATTTTGGAGCTTGGTGAGAGCAGAGCAATAGGGAGGAAATTTGAGATGCTGGTATTTTTGCCTCATTTATGAAGATGAAGAATATAAGCTGAGCGCCAGAGTTTGGGGATGTATGATTCCTTTATGGATCTGTTAATAATGAGGCTGATTGGGAGACCAATACCATCAGCAGCACATTTTAGGAAGGAGGAGAGAATATTGTCAGGAACATTAGAGCAAGGTTTAAGTTTGGACAGTAGTCTTTTTATAAAATTAGTGGAGACGGGTTTGAGCTCGAACAAAATGAGAGGGTTATTAGGTGAGTTAGAAAGGGAAGAGTGAGGGGCAAGTGGGTTATTGTTGGGAAAAGTCTTGGTCAGGTCAGAAATAGTTGGGAAAAGTCTTGGTCAAGTCATAAATAGTTTCTATGAAAAATGAGTTAAATTCAGAGCCTAGTTCAAGGTCAGATTTACTTGGGTCAGGATAGGGATTATTCTTGGAGCCTGGATTGAGGAGTGAATTTATTGATTTCCAGAACTGCTTGGGGGTTTTATTGTTATTGGACTGGAGCTTGATATAGTAAGAGTTTTTGTCCTTGGTGATTAGCTGTTTTGCATGGTTATGGAGCTGTTTGTATTAGAGCAAGGTAGTGGGCAGTTTATTGTTGTGGTAAAGCTTCCATAGTTTGTCCCTTTGGTGCATAATCTGTTTTGTCTCTTTGGATAGTCAAGGAACTGTATTAGTTTTTATCCTTTTGTTTCTTAGAGGGGCTAGGGAGTTTACAGTGTCTAGGAAGACAGAGTTGAACTATTCTATAGCATTGTCAGGAAGAAGGGTGTTTAGAATTTGCTAGTTCATTTGTTTGAAAATGTTTGAGAAAGTAGTGGAATTGAAGCTACTGAGGTTGCGAGTGAGAATGTATTGATGCTGGTGTGGGGAAGAGCTAGTTGAGCGATGAAGGAAGGCCTCACAGGTGGTCACTAATGGTATCAAGAAATGTGCCATAGTTGGTTATTTTATTTGGATTGGAGACTAGGATCCAATCTATAGTGGATCCAGGGGGATTTATTTTGTTAGGTCGGGTGATGGAGAGGATTATTTGAGTAAAGTTATAGAAGTTAATGAATAGGGAGGGAGAGCGGCTATTGACTTTACTCCAGTCAATATTTTCATCTCCTAGAATGTAAGTTTCATAGTTAATTTCAGTAGAAAACCATAGGAGAATATCTTTGAGTGTAGAGATATTGTTACTAGGTGAGATATATAGGGCAATAATGCAGATATTTTTATGTTTATTCATTTTTAGTAGTCCAGCAGTCAGTTCAGTGTTCTGGAACTGAGGAATTGGAATTTGGAGGGGAATTAAGGTAAGAAGGTGAGAGTAGTCTAGGGCAGTGCCGCCACCTTTTTTATTTAGTCAGTCATTTCTGAGAGTATGTAATCCTGGGGTCCGGATCTCAGAGTCAGAGATAAAGGGTATGCGCCATGTTGTGGAGATGGCTAAGATGTCTGGTTGGTTATGGCTTAGCCAAGCTTGAAATTGGTGAACTTTGTTGTTAAGACTCTTTAGGGTGTTGGGGGGGGGGGATGATAAGGGGTAGGTGTTGCTAATAAACGGAGTAGGACCAGGGTTAGGATGGATATCTCCAGCTTGAACTAGGTTGTTAAAGGAAATATCCTTTAGCCATTTTGGTTTTCTAGGTATGAGTTTAGGTAGATCTAAGATTAGAGTAGGTGTCAGTATCTTAACTATAGTGGAGGAGATTTTAGGGTGGAATAGGTGCAGAGGGTTGGGCTTAATGAGTGAAGAGGAGATAGAGTGGTAATGAGAGTAAGATTGAGGGTGAAGGTGGGTTTGTATGGTAGTTATTTTGTAGGTAATATTGGACAAGCATTGGAGGAATATGAGCTACCATAGTGTAAGAGAATTAGGAACAGAAGGAGGAAACAGGGGATCTGGAGGGTGTGGCGACTTAAGGAGAGCATATCTGAGCAAAGGGAGAGTGATATGTGTAGGTTTGGAGAGGAGAGATGGCTATGAAAAAGAGAGGGTTTAGAAAGTGATAAAGGTTTTCTAGAAATATAAGAAAGAGGAGGGGACTATAATTATTTGGGAGGTATACAGATTGATGATTAGGAAGGCTATAAGTAGGAGGAGCAATGAGAGCAGAGTTCCTATTGGGTAATTAGGCTGGAAGGGTGGGGTAAGAGAGGAAAAAAGCTAGGCATGCTGGGGGCGGGTGGGAAATGGGGGCAGGATAGATGAGTGGAGTGAGCCTGTAGGGCAAATGGAGCAGGAAAGAGCAAAAGAAGTGAGTACAGCAGAAAAAGTATCAGCAAAGAGCAGTTTAATAGCTGTAGTAAGAAGGTTTGTACTTATATTTTAGGGAAAAGTAATGTAGTCTGACTTTAACTGAGGGTGGTTTAGCAAGGAGGGAGTAGATGGTTACAGTCTTAGAATATTAAATCTCAACCAGCTTTTGGTAAAAAAAAAAATCTAAGAAAATCTGTCATATGGCTAATAATATTGTAAGAGGTCTTCAGAGAACTGCAATAAAAAAAAGAATAAGGATCATTGAATGGAGGGTGTTGTGAGAAGGAAGGTGTCAGGTGTTCATGCTATAGGAAAAGGAACTCACCCACTCAGGTCAACTGTCTACATTACACACAAGTAGTTGAATTGTACTACTGATTGAAACATAGACTCACTTGGAAGACTGAAGCAAATCATGTGGGAAGATGATAAGATAAACCAGAAGATTTGACCTGAATGCAGATATCTGTACCTGGATGTGATGCTGATGGAACTGTGTATAGCTGAAGCAGCAGGATGCAGATTCTGCTTTTAGAATGTAAACTGAATCATTCATACATCTCATCTGAGTATATCAGGCCAAGAATCATGGGACTGATACAGAATTCCAGCATATTAATTACCCAGTTTGTCTTTGATATAGGGGATATCCTTCAGCTATAGTACAATATGGATGCCCAGAATATTAAGGAAACTAAAGTTCTGACATATCATAATCAGGAGTAACTTTCATCTCTACTGGTGCAACAACAGATTGAATCATACTACCTCAGATGCAAGATAAATAACCTGTTCAGGGAATGGCAAACCATCAGTTATAATCTCTCCTTTGTAAATCAAATGGACAAATATAAGTATGGCATGATATTATACTGCGTGACAGGAAGGATGACTTTATCTAACAAGGGTGTAATGCTTACATTTTATAGAATGCTAGTGGGAACAGACATGAATCAGTGTGCACATACCCAAAGGTCCTACTTACAAAATGACATTTAGCTCTTACAGTGAGTTCAGATTAGATAACTCCACTTACTTAAGGAATGAATATGACAGTAGTAAAAAAGTACATCTGTTCACTGAAGGATGGATGTAGTATTGTATGACCAAAACCTTTAAGTACACTGGTAAGGTCAATGGGAAAATCTGATAAGTGTGTTCATGCCCTTATGGCAGCATTTTGTGCATAAATATATTTTGTCTAGGTCATACAACAAAAAATACAACATATATCACCAAAGTCAACATATTCCTTCTCAAAGTATGACTACCACCATTGTGTTAAAGTCATTCAGTTACAATCAGCAATATATACACTGATCCTGGCCTTCATCCAATAAATCACCAATTTACAGACTGTTGTTTACAGGCCTGGGCCAATAATAACCAAATTCTTCTTGCACACATAAACTGTCAAAGTCTATATAACAAAATAACCAAATGCAGACATGGATCCAATACTATAAACATGATATATACAGCCTCTCAGAAGCATGCCTTAAAACAAAACTATATAATAATGAAATCACCCATCCAAACTATAACATCTAAAGGTAAGATAGAGTCTACAAAATCATTATCAAAGAAACAGTTTCCATCGATACTATCAGAATACACATTACAATGGATCTCATCAGATATCCATGAAATAAAAAAACATTATTCTAGGTGACCCAAAGGCTGCCTAGTCCATAAGCCTCCTCGATTACTGTCACAAAAAATAACATACAAGCGAAAAGGAGCAAAACCAGTTCATGAAACAAACGTATTAAAAGTAAAATAAAAAAATGGTCAGGCAGACAGTATAAATAAAACAGAACTTTAATAAAATAAAACCAATACAAGGAAATAAGCACTTTCATACTCACAAATGGTAGTTCATTAAATCTAAAATAGTAAAAAATTCTCTCATCTTGAGTACTAGTGCCTCAAGCCACTTGACTTCAATATAGGTTTAATTGGTATGAATTCATTTATCTCGTTCCCTTTTGTTGCTTGTAAAATTGACATCCACTTGATTTCAGTACATTCAGTATAGGTTCTAACATCACCTCCCCTTAAACCAGTTTTACAAAGTTCTGTGGCCAAAAAGTTAAGTCATTTCCTCCATGTATAATGTGTTTAGATAAAGCATTTTTATTATCTTGTTTATCTATACAGTACAAATGTTCCCTGATACGATCCCTTAAACAACAATTCATCTTGCCAACATAAAATGATCGACAACTGTCACACATAGCTAAATACACTAAATCACAAGTACTTCAGTTGGCAAAATCATTAACATGAAAGATACGCTTCATGTCAGAATGCAAAAAATGATTATCCATTTTTATATATTTACAAACATTATATCCTCGACAAGGGAAGGTTTAATTACACTTAGATTGGATTGCAGTTTTTCCACAGATTTGTAGCACAGCATCTTTTTGCTGAATGGATGATTTCTAAAAGAAATGAGGGTTGTGCACCTAATGTCATCTTACATTTTTCATTAGACATAAGAATTTTCCAATGTTTTCTAACAATGTTACAAATAAAGTTGGTTTCATTGGAATATGTAAGGCATATTCTTAAAATACAGGATGAATCACAGTTCCTGTCATTACTGCATTCAAAAATATCATGAAAAAATGGCTTAGTGCAAGTATCTCTTAAAGAAATAGCATAATTTTGAGCCATAACCACATCAGTTATGTCATAACCTCTTTTAACAAATTCTGCAGTTAAAGAGTTAAATGACTCATACATGTCACTATCTTTAGTATGCAAACATGCAAATCTAAAAAAATTGACCTTTTAAAACATTATGTTTTACTCGCTTAGGATGCATACTTTGGGCATGTATTATTTTGCTGGTCTTACAGGGTTTCTTATATAGTTATGCATCTATGCCTTCAGGGGTTCTAACCATGTTAACATCCAGAAAATGTATTTCTTTATCAGAACATTCAGGGTCTATTTTAAATCACTGAATGCTTAAAAAAGTGAATGCTAATGTATTGACCCTCTTTAAGCTAAAGCTGAAAATCCCGAACACTCGGAACAGCAATTTTTTCCCCAGGGGAAAAAATCCCTGGGCTGTTTTTGGGACTTTGCCATTTCTTTCACTGTGGTGTGATCTTGGAGTTGGTATATTTAAGTAGGAGTGTGGGGGGCACATCCCCCCACATCAGGGGGGGTGTGGAACAAAGCCCCCCCCACTTTATTTACTGTTTTGAAGGTTTTTTTTTTTTTTTTTTTTTTTTTTGTGTCACAGTGATTTTTTT
The DNA here is from genome assembly GCF_019279795.1 of Protopterus annectens. Classification (NCBI taxonomy): domain Eukaryota; kingdom Metazoa; phylum Chordata; order Ceratodontiformes; family Protopteridae; genus Protopterus; species Protopterus annectens. The sequence continues at coordinate 1,629,276,011 of NC_056743.1, read as the reverse complement.
TCCTTGGGAAAAACAAAATCGCTGTTCTGAGTGTTCTGGATTTTCAGCTTTCACTTAAAGAGGGCTGATAAATCAGCATTTGCTTCTTTAAGTGTTCGTTGATTTAACATAGACCCAACATTCATACATAAAATGAAAGAATGTAATAGTATTATTAAGATACTGAAGAAACTTATGTAATGTCTCCAAAGTGTCTCCCCAAATAAAAAATATATCTTCCACAAAGCGACCATAGTGCAGAAAAACTTAGAAAAACAATTTTATCATTGAAAATATGTTCAGACTCCCATTCAGCTAGAACCATATTCGCATAACTGCACACATGGTGCCCATGGCAACTCCAGTACACTGTATATAAAGCTTATCATCAAACAAAAACACATTATGTTCCAGGATGAGCTCAAGAAGAGTACATATAAGGTAAATTGATTCAGAGTTGTGTTCACTAAGAAAAAGCATTCTTAGTCCCAATCATATTGGAAATACACGTAAACAGTGACACAACATCCATAGTTACAAATATAAGTCCATCATCAAAGTAGTTGTTACACCACTCATATAGACTGTGCAAAAATGCTTAGTATCTCTCAGGAGAACATCAACTTTGTGTAGAATGGGATGAAGATGTTTCTCTACATATATAGATAGCGGATTAGTAGCCCAGCCTCTGCCTGACACTATATGTTGCATTGGTGGGTCAACAGAATTTTTATGAATTTTTGGTAGTCCATATATCAAAAGGTATAACCAGATTCTCTACTAAAAAATAATCATACAAGCCTTATTAATTATTCCCTCCATCAAAGATTATCAATGCTAGCATGTATTCTGTCAACTAGTTTCATGACCTCAAGTTTTATACATTGATCATACATATTACAGTTATTAAGCATAGTCACCATGGCATTAATATAATGTGAAGAGGCCATAACAGCTATTCTGTCTCCCTTATCAGTGAGGCAGAAACAAATATCCTCACATGCTACTAATTCTAATAGAGCAGAGAACTGTTCCTGATTCATATTATTGAAATGTTTATCATCTCTACAATTAAAATAATTGTAAATATCATCTTCACACAGTTAAAAAAAGCCTCTAAGGGGGGGCGTGGCTAGGATGCTGAACTGATAGCTGCACTTCATTTCAGCTCTCTTACCTCAATACAATTCCTGACAGGAATTTTACAAAATAATATTTAATTTGAAGAAATTTTTATTACTAACTTATTTCTAATAACTCTGAGCATCTATAAGAAAAATTTTATTGTCAGAACTTGAATAATTCCTGTCAAATTAATTACTGGAAAATCAGCACCAATATCAGCTTTACAGCATGAGTCATCTAAGGAATACAGCACAAGACTCTTCTCTCAAAAAAGACCTGCAGTCTCTCATTACAAATATACAGGAACTTACAATAAAAATCGACAAGATGGACAATAAAATAGATACTTTTAAAGAAAAGTGCTCACAACAACTGGAACAGCTTCAAGAAATGTTTACACAGCAGAAAGGACAGATATCACTTATTGAACAGTCATTAAGTGACATTGACACTAGAGTCCAAATAGAAGAACAACAAACTGAATTCTTACTTCAACAGAATACATATTTACTAGAAAAGCTTGATGATATGGAAAACCGAACAAGAAGAAATAATATTAGAATATATGGTCTACCAGAAAAATCTGAAGGGGACAATATGATAAACTTTCTTACCACCTGGATACCAGATGTAACAAAAATACCTGAAGCTCTTTCATATGGTATAGAACGGCGCATAGATCACTAGCAGCTTCTGGAAATGCTTCTTCTCCGGGTAAGAACAAGCCGAGATCTATAATTGTGAGACTTTTTTCTACACAAGATAAAGATCTTATATTAAGAAATGCTTGGGCAAATTCTCCCATCAAATACAATGATTCATTAATAAGATTTGACAATGATTATTCTACAAAGGTGGTTTCAAAAGAAAAGAATTTCTACCAATAAAAAAACCTTGAAGAAAAAGCAACTGAAAGTCCATCTTTTATTTCCAGCAAGACTGAAAGTTTTTCTACCAAATGGAATAAAAATCTTTGAAACAGTAGATTCAGCAATAAAATACCTTACCAACAACAACATCCTAACACATGAAGAATCTATGGACTGGACAATAAGTACACCGAAGAGAAATGCTGAAGTAAATAACTGGAAAACTGTTGAACAAAAGAAAAAAAAAACTAAAGGACAAATAATCTTACATATGTTATATTCTGTAAAAATCTAAATAATAATACTAACAACAAAAGAAAAGTTCTTACTGTCTTCAAGTTACACCAAAACAGGTACTGTTTTCAATTATATTTTAAATGTCAAAATTAGCATAAATGTAAATACATTTATCTCAAATCACATCAATATACTAAGCATAATTTAAACATTACTCTATTTTTCATTATTATCCATCTATTATTTTCATATTCTTAATCAGAGTAATCAATGCATAATAATGTTCCCAAATAGTTTATTTATTTATTTATTTATTTTCTCTCTTTGTGTTTTGTTGTTTTTATTTTTCTCTTCTTTTTATTAAATCTTCATTAACTTATAATACTTTAATCAGTATATGGTTATATTGCTTAATAGGTATAGTAATGGCTGCTATATAACTTATTATTAGTTACATCCCTGATAGTATTACTTTTTATAAGTTAAAAGTGTCCCTGTTTGGATAAACGCTAATGCTGGGCAGAAATGTGTTGCTTTTGAAATGAAGTATTTCAGTTAGGATGTATCATAAGACTACTTTAAATAATCTTAAAAGATGTTCTGCCTTTGACCCATATGCACATACTGATATAGTCCAGTGAAAAATATGTTTTAAGTGATATTTTGAGGCTATAAGTCATGTGTGTTGTGGCTCCAGACATCCGGAGTTGAAAGATGCTTGTGACTAGCTTAGATATCCTGTTGTCTTTTCTTTTGTAGAGAAATAAGGCATAGCATGTTTAAAATGCAAAGTTTGACAGTTGTGAACACTACTCCGTAAACTAGAGTGCTTGCATGCACACTACATGAGTTTGTCACCAAATAAGAGGAGGGAAAAGAAAAAAGAAAAAACACATACCTTTTCCTGCTTGGTTCTCGAGACAATTTAACAGCCACAAACATCACTAGAAACTTGAGTTACTTATTGCTTGTCACATTTACTTGTGTACGCCATCCCCTGACTCTTTCTAATTGACGTCTAGTCAGAAAATAAGCTAGGTTCACATTTAAAGATACAGAAACCTAAATTCCTTCTAAGGAAACATAAATAATATAAAAGGTTCATATAAATATACACAGATATTTATTTTTGAAGCACTTTCAGTTTATGGCTACTGATGACTTCTAGCACCTTGATAGATAAGGACATATATCTGCTTGTCTTTCTATCAGTTTAGATTTCCAGACATTTTAGCTATCCCTTACTATGTTTTATACAGCAGAGTTTAAAAAGCAGAAATTAATCATCAGCAAATAAAATCACTGCTGTTTTACAAATTCTCTAAAGAAACTAGTAAATGTCAAGCAACTGACAGGTTTGTTTTGGGGAGGGTTGCCATTTCCCACGCTGGTGCTCCTGCAGAATACTGCCAAGGTATGCCCTCGGGTGGGCAGGTGGGATGCAACAAGAAGGTTGGATGTGCATTTGGCAAATCAAACATTTAGATGGTGGTATGGTATACTAGATGGAGAAAGTGGAAGCAATGATTGTATAGGCAACTATAATGAGTAACATAACAACAGTGGATTTGACCCGGTGTGTCAATTATACAATGTTTATATCCCATGTGGCTTTGGGCTTTGTCAAAGTATCTGTGTTCTACACACATATTGTGTTGGATCTGATTTGAGTGGAAGGGGGAGAGGCTTAGCCCACACCCTAATTTGTTACTGGGTTGCCATGCATTATGGGCATGCATTGTGGCAGGTACTCAATGGGCTATCCATCCTTAGATGGCTCATGCTGTTCCCGTTTGCTCATCTGAATGGTGACTGCGGCTGTGCTCTTCTTGTTATGTTGCCTGGCTGTGGCTTCACCCTTCTTATAATATTGTCTGGCTTTTTACATTATCAAGAATGACACAATACTAGTGTATGCGGGTATATCATGTTACTGTTAGTGTGGACAAGGATGCTTGACAATGCAACTATGATTCTTGGACCTTTCTGCGGACGGGTGTGTTGTCTGGCAGTTGAGAGCCTGGTTGTTCCTGATCAGCGGACCTGTATTTTTGTGTTTCAATGTGACTGCATGAAAGGATGCCAGTATTGGTCTGCAAGTTTTGTGGGCAGTAGATTCGTTGGGGATTGATTTGAGGAGACACTTGTATTATGGCTGGGGCACTTGACATTTGATAAATGTATCCTCTCAATGATGCGTTCTGTCTGGTCATTGGCTGTAAAACAGCTTTTCTGAGAAATATTGTTGTGGTGCCAGTTAATGATTTGGATTAAATGTTTCTATATACAGTCGTGAAGCAATTGCCAGGATAAAATGGTACTCTTGCAGTGCATGGATCATCGTGGCTGTCCTCCGATGTTGGAGGAAAAACAAGCTTCTTGGACACCTTTTGACGTGGTAAAGGTGTTACCCCATGGTTTGAATACGTTTTGTCTCTTTGCTGCAAAATGGGTTGGGAATTTTGGCCTGTAATATTTTCGTACATGGTGGTTTGAATCTTGGCAGCTTCCATTGTTTTGATGTGTTCTCCAGTATACTTTTGTTCAGTCATAGGATTGAATTACTGGTGTTGAGTAGGTCAGGATTGTATCTCCAGCACTTGTTGTCAGCAGATAGACTCACTGGTTGGGTGTCAGTCTAAGCTGTGGGAGTTGATGTGTGATATACATAGATGTTTGCTTTGAGGGTGTGGTCAAGTGCGCTGCAGTTTTACCTCTATACTGTGTCAGTTTTCATTGTGCAGGGTCCTTCTGAGGGTTGATGGAAGTGTTGGCAACAAGACACTCAATCAGGTAACAACATTATGAGTGGTCTCTTGGATAAGGGAGCTGTCTAAATTGTGATCTTGTTGTCTCCAGCCATGGGAATTGTCATTGAAAAGCTGAAAAATGCAATCAGAGGAACATATTTAATGTCTACTAAAGAAATATTAATATACTTATACATTGTATCGCATTTCAGTTTATGTTAAACATGAAATATGATGTGGTTTCAGAACTATTCATGTTTTTATTCCAATATGACTTTGCAAATATTAATTTAAACACTGGTTTCGGACTTGAGTAGTCTAAAACAATTGCACAACAATGGTACTGTATTATACAGTAATGTCAGTAAATAGTTTTCAACAGATGTATGAAATATACAGTTATAGATTTTAACATGATGTTTATTAATACCCTAAATTATTTTGAAATGATACTACCTTAATCTAAATATTTGTACCTTTTTGAAACCTGCTTAGAAGTATTATTGAATTACAATAAGATGAGTAAAGAATATATGTATATATTTTAGCTGATTAGATTATCTTAATATATTATTCAATTATCTTTATTTAAAACTAAGAGGATAAGAGAAACTGATCCAAATATCATTTGTGAGGGTAGAAAGTTTGTTTGGTTAGATTCACTAACCAAACGAAGAGGTATATTACCTCATAACAATAGGGAATGGTTTTTAAGGTTAAGAATTACAAGTTTGGAAGTTCTTTGTTTTTTTTTATTCTATCACTTTGGTGTCACTCAGAAACATGCAAAAATCATACAAGAAAAACTTTTTGAATTCTGTATCCAAGATGGAACTAAGAATAAACAATATTTACATAAACTCACACATAAAACAAACTCAAAACTAGGAAATGAAATGTTTATCCATAAATGTTAATGGTCTAAATAATAGTAATAAAAGGAGAAGCCTATTCAAGTACATAAACTTACATAAACCACAAATAGTCTTTTTACAAGAGACACACTTATTAGATAGAGATATAAACAACTTAAATATTAATAATTACACAGTACTAATAAACTCTCAATACAAAACAAAAAGAGGAGTAGCTATACTACTTCACAACTCAACTATAACACCTAAAATAATTACTACTCATCAAGATACATCAGGTATGTTTTGTCTAGTTTCAATAGAGTTAAATAAGAGAATCTATACGTTAGTAAATCTATATTGGATCCCAGGACTAGGATTAAAAACAGTTAAACAGCATTTTGAAGAGATAATTCATTTAACTAAGGGTAGCCTGATATTGGCAGGAGACTTCAACTGTATAATGAATGAAAAAGATACAGACTCTAAATCCAAAAGAAGAAAACAACCCATCTCTAAAGCACTATCAAAATTTATAGATACATTGTATTTAAAAGATATAAATAAATTTGCAGAACCAGACTCACTAATCTTCACATTTTATTCTCATAGATATAAAACTAACTCTAGAATTGATAGAATATATGTTGCCAATGACCTAATAACAAAAATTGACAAAGTCAAAATCATAAATTGTCCTTTATCTGATCATAATGCCATAGTCTTTGAGATAGAGCTTACACCATTTTATTCAAATCCCATTACTAGGATACCTTCCTATATCACAAAATTGAGAGATTTCAAAGAATTTTATGAAGAAACAATCAAAAACTTTCTTGAAATAAATTACACAGAAGATATTTCAGAAATATATGTCTGGGATTCATTAAAAGCAGTTACATATGGGAAGATATTATCCTGGTACATAAATAAAAGGAAGTTATGGAATAAAGATATGCTAGACTTACAAAACAAAGCAGATAAATTGAAACTGGAAATACAAAAGGGTAATGCTACTCAAGTTCAAGAACTTACACAAATCAATAAGAAGTATACAGAATTGCTACACCATAAGATTATGATTAACTTAGAAAAGATAAAATAAACTCATACTCTACTAATTCAGCACACCTGAGATACTTAACTAATAGAACAAAAAATAATTAAATCTAAGCAAATAAAAGAAATATTTATTCCCAATACTAACAAAAGAGTTACGGAACTAAATGATATTTTAGAAGCATTCAGACTCCAATTTAACATTGATAATTCCATAAATACTCAAGATACACCTACTAAGGATATAAAAAATACTTAGAAAACAATATTCATATTAAATTAACACAAGAACAAATAGACATTATAAACAAACCAATCAATATGACAGAATTAAAATCACAAATTAAAAAGCTCAAGACAAATAAAGCACCTGGCCCAGACAATATGCTACCAGAAATGTATAAATTAATACCCAATCAAGCCATATCTTTATTATTAAAAGTATATGATATAGCCAATAAAGATTTGAATATACCACCCTCTTGGAAATATTCATTGATATCCCCAATTATCAAACCAGATAAAGATGAGAAACAGTGTTCCTCATATAGGCCAATATCATTACTCAATATAGACTACAAGATGTTTATGGCTATATGCAGATAGGATCAAACACTTTCTTCCTTTCTTAATTCACAAAGATCAAACAGGTTTTATTAAAGGAAGAAATACTTCAGATAATATTAAAAGAATACTAACATTAATAGATTATAGCAAACATAAAGTCCTAAATTTAAATGTAATCTCATTAGATATTAATAAAGCTTTTGATTCGGTTAATTGGAGCTTTCTTTCACTAGTTTTAAAAGAATATAACTTTCCTTCTAATTTTAATAATCTTATCCAAATACTATATGAAAAATCTACTGCATATGTTAAACTGGGATCATATAGATCAGGCCCTATAACAATAAAAAAGGGAACTAAACAAGGTTGCCCTTTATCACCATTGTTATTTGCATTACTCATAGAACCCTTTGCAAATCAAATCAGATCAAACAATAACATAAAGGGCATTTGTATTAATAAAATGTTAAACCTTAAAATCCAACTCTTTGCTGATGACATACTATTAACTCTCTCAGATGCAAATGAGTCTTTGAATGCTCTATTTAACTCCATGAATAAATTTCAAAATATTTCAGGCTTAAAATTTAATGAAAACAAAACTAAAATTATGCCCTGTAATTGTAAAAAAAAAATAATATAAACAAAAGATTTTCCAAATATATAGTAACAGAAAGTAAATTATTATATCTGGGAATAAATCTACTCAATGAATTAACAGATTCTCTAATATTTAACTATAATAAAATACTAGACAAAATAGAACAAACAATTGGTTACTGGAATAAATATATCTTTTCAACAGCAGACAGATTATATCTTATTAAAATAATCATATTTCCCAAAATATTATACTTAATACAAAATTTTTCATTGCCACCTCCCAAATATATTATTCAAAGATACAATAAACTAATTTTAAATTTTCTATGGTTTCCAAATAAACCCGTATAGCCTTAAATAAACATTTGCCAGATTGGGAAGATGGTGGAATTAATTTACGGATATTGATTTATATATTACCTCATCTGTTATTAAAAACATAACACTATGGTTAAATAATTCATACACACCTATATGGAAACAAGCCCATGAGCAGATTTACATAGAAATCAATTATAATCACATACAAGACAACTTAACAGTAATACCATCACCCCTTATATGGATGTTAAAAGATTATTTTTTAGGGAAAAGGAATAATATTAATAAATTGCCATCAAACTATGTAAGTTCTACACTTTCAGTGTTCAGAACATATATAAACAAAATACCAAATATTAATTCTTGGATTTTTCTTATTTTCCCTATAGCTTTTACACCAAATATTCTAGATACATTCCAAATATCTAAAATAAATATACTTAAAGAAGAAACATTACTCTTTTGGCATCAACTTATAGAGAAAGGGAAAATTCTAACAAAGGAACAGATAATTTATAATTATAATATAATTAAAGACAATTGGCTGTTTTACAAAATCTAAGGCATTTTCTTATAAATAAAATAGAACAAATGCAACCTTCAGTTAGACATGAAGCTCCAAAACTCATTGAATACCTTATTCTTATCACAAAACAGCCTTATCAGGGTACAGGTTATTTGTCTAATATCTATAAAATTGTTAAAAAACAAAAACTATCATGAAAAATCATACTGGGATTATTATACTTTAATAAACAACCATCCTCCAGTTGAAGAAGAAAAAGTAATATTCTAAAATCTTCCAAATTTTCTACATTATCAAAATACTGGCAATTATTCACTTGGAGATATCTACACAGAAGTTTCTATACACCACATAGGTTAGCCAAAATGTATTCTATTGAAGATCAATGCTGGAGATGCCATATCAAGATAAAAGCAGATTGGCAGCATGTTTTTTATGAATGTATATGTCTCAATATGTACTGGAAATCCATTAATTATTTTTTCAGACTGTTTATAATGATAATTTTCAATTAACAAAGTCTTTAATTTTATTCAACTCTCCTATTCCAAACTGTGTACCAAAAAAAGACACTAAAATCCTATGGTCACTATTGGCAATTTCACGTAAAATCATAACTATACACTGGAAAAATGAGGCTTAGCCTACGTTCAAGGAATTTGAGACTTTAACAACAACAGTTGCTCACATGGAAATATTAACAGTGAAGAACAGAACTAAAAGATCTACTTCTTACTATTACTCTTGGATGAAAGTACTGGAAATACTTGAAAATATCGAAGAAGATATATCATCTTATGTTTCTAACTGTATATAATATAGAATTTCAATGTTATTTGCATAGACACCAATGTAAATAGTTATATAATGGTTTGAAGTTAGTAATGTTTTAGAATTGTAAATATGTTATTTATCTTTATTTCATGTAATGTTTAAGACATCTTATTTGAAATAATAAAAAAAATATTTAGTGAAAAAAAAAAAAGCCTCTAAAAAAGATGAATTTACAGGTGTATATAAACTAGGTTTCTTAAGAACAGATACAGTACTGCTATTGTTACCAAACTGTAACTTCACTGCTATATTATGTACCAGTATCCTGAGATCAGTCAGAACGTCGTTTAACTTGGAATTCCGAGCAGGAATAAAAGATAGCCCATAACTTAGTGGGTCTATATTATAACATCGAAGACTAAAAACATCAAATGTTATAATATCGACTCCATTCAATCGAAACACCAGAAAACCGAACAGTCAGAATAGCAAATTTTTTCCCAGGGAAAAAAATTTGCTGTTCCAATAAACATACACACAACTCAAGCACACCAAAATAAATAATCCACACACATACACTTCACGAAACCCTACACTAAACCAGACATACACCTCTAGCTACCCACTTACCTTAACCCAACCCTAATCCTAAGGTCCCTAACCCTAACTCACCTACCCCACCCTAACCCTCATCTCCACACAATCGCACATTTACCTGACCCGCGCCCTAACCCTAACTCACTTAACCCGCCCCTAACCCTAAAGTCTGTCACTACCGCACACTCACCTCACCTGCGCCCTAAACCTAAAGTCTCTAACTACCACACACTCACCTTACCCCAGTCTGTTCGCTCACTTACCTTAACCCGGTCCGTAACCATTGCACCACACTTACCTGAACCCAATCCGTAACCTCCATTCGCTCATTTCCCTAAACCCGGTCTGTAACCATTGCACCTCACTGCTGTAAATAGCAAAGCCATGGACCACCGAAATCTTACCCTAGGTGAAATTTCGATTGTCCGAGGCTTCACTATTGTCAGCTTTCACTCTAAAGGGTTCGATATTATAACATTCAAAGTTTTTGAACTTCGATGTTATAATATAGACCCAACTTAGTAACGTTATTTGTTCATCAGTTAGAACACTTTGCAAAAGGTTAAAAATCGTGTCTCCAGAATTTTTGCTGTGAACTGCAGGTCCCAGCTCTAGCTGGCCGGAAAGTTGTTGCCTCTTTCACCTAGTTCTGTTCAGGCCCATTGATCGACCTCTTTCCTTTGATTTCAACATTTCTGGTAGCTAAAACTGTAAAAAAGGCTGGTTGGTCAGCCAAGCCCTTTACAACCAGCAACATAATATATACCAGAATTATGCATCCTAAGTAAGTAAAACATAATGTTTAAAAAGGTCCATTTTTTTAGATTTGCATAGTTGCATACTAAGGATAGTGACATGTATGTGACTTTTAACTCTTTAACTGCAGATTTTGTTGAGAGAGGTTATGACATATCTGATGTAGTTATGGCAAATAAATATGCTATTTCTTTAAGAGATACTCATACCAAACCATCAAACCATTTTTTCATGATATTTTTGAATGCAGTAATGATAGGAACAGTGATTCATCCTGTATTTTAACAATGTGCCTTACATATTCCAATGATACCAACTTTATTTGTAATATTGTTAGAAAACATTAGAAAATTCTTATGTCTGATGAAAAATGTACGATGGTATTAGGTGCACAACCCTCCTTTTCTTTTAGAAATCATCCATCTATCAAAAAGATCTTGTGCTACAAATCTATGCAAAAACAGCAATCCGGTCCAAGTATAATTAAGACTGGTACCTTCCCTTGTCAAGGATATAATGTTTGCAAATATATAAAAATGGATAATCTATTTTTGCACCCTGACACGATGCACATATTTCATGTTAATGCTTTTGCCAACTGTGGTACTTGTGACTTAGTGTATTTAGCTATGTGTGACAGTTGTCAATCATTTTATGTTGGCAAGATTAATCGTTGTTTAAGGGATCGTATCAGGGAACATTTGTACTGTGTCAATAAACAAGATAATAAAAATTATTTATCTAAACACGTTATACATGGAAAGAAATGACCATAGTTTTAAATTTATGGCCACAGAACTTTGTAAAACTGGTTTAAGGAGAGGTGATGTTAGAACATATACTGAATGTATTGAAATCAAGTGGATAACAAGTTTGCAAGCAGCAAAAAGGAAAGGGTTAAATGAATTCATACCAATTAAACCTAGTGGCTTGAGGCACTAGTACTTAAGATGAGAGAATTTTTGACTATTTTAGATCTGATGGAGTACCATTTGTGAGTATGAAAGTGCTTATCTCTTTGCATTGGTATTATTTGATTAAAGTTGTTTTATTTACACTGTCTACCTGACCATTTTTTATTTTACTTATAATACAAATAATAACATCTCGACCAAAAATGATTAAATAATAATCTAGAAAACAACTGTCATCTATATTTTAACTACCACACCGCACAACACTTCATTAAATTGATTTAAGACATGCAAAATATGTGCTATGTGCATATTTCTATTACTTAGGATGCCATAAAGATGAGTCAGCAATCATGTTTGATACAAGCTAGAAAATGCAAACATTTCTCAGCGGAATACTGCAAGCAACTTGGATACATAAAAAGTGGGTTTAGCATAATGGTTAAAGTCTTCACCTTACAGATACAACACAGGGTTTTATTCTGACCACAGATTATTAGCTAAGTGAAAATGGCCTTTCAAGGCAGTTAGTCTAATGACCCATTCATTGGGAGGGTTGATTTGGCATAATGGTTAACGTCTTTTCCTCATAGACACAGGATGCAAGGTTTGATTCTGACCATGAGTTATTGACTCAGCCCAAAATGGTGCTTCAGGACAGTTAATGTACAGTTTTGTACCTACCATAAATGTAGATGTTCGAGTGTACACCCTGCTGCAGTCATCACACTTGGGTTATCCTGTCATCAGGCAGTCCCACAGTCAGCCGGAATTCCAAAGTCTTGGTCCGGCATCGGTTGCTGTCGCTTCTTCCCTGACGTCAGTGCGCCAGGGGTATAAATAATGCATCCAACGCCATTTTCTTCAGTTTTTCTTGCCCCAGATGTCAGGTGCCCCCAAAAAGGTGGTCAGTAATTAGTACTAAATTAAGTAATTTTTGCACAAACACAAAATCCCTCCAGCTATAAGCAAATACATCAGGAAGGTATTGTAGAGATTTAGCCAGTTAGATCAGAGGGGATGGAGGGAGGGTAACCTGGACTGCAGCAGGGTGTACACTCGAACATCTACATTTATGGTAGGTACAAAACTGTACTATGTTCATCGTGTTACCCTGCTGCAGTCATCACACTTGGGTAGAATCCCACAGCTAAGGATGGGTGGAGGAGTTATAGAGGGTTAGAGGAGGCTAGAAGACCCTGCAGAACTGCAGTGGCGAAGCCAGCTCTAGTCTTAGAGTAAAGTGGTAAGTGATAGTGTTTGGTAAAGGTGTGTACTGAACTCCAAGTTGCAGCTTCCAAAATCTCCTTGGTTGGAACCCCCCTGAGGAAGGCTGTAGATGTACCTGTTGCCCTGGTAGAGTGGGGCCTAATGGTAGCAGGAACTGGTTTTCCATGATGGGTACAGCAAAAACGAATGCAATGTCCTATCCATTTGGAAATGGTTTGTTTTGATATAGCCTTCCCTTGTGAAGCTGTAGCATAGGATACAAAGAGCTGGTCAGATTTTCTGAAAGCCTTAGTTTTATCCAAGTAGTAACAAAGTTGCCTGTGAATGTCCAAGGAATGCAGGAGTCTTTCTCCTTTGTTCTGTGGATTTGGGAAGAAGGTGGGTAAGTGGATGGTTTGATTTAAAGCCACACTGGAAACCACCTTAGGCATGAAGGAAGGATTAGTTCATAGAGAAACTCTGTCTTGATGGAAAATGAGGAAAGGTTCCACTGCCATTAGTGCCTGCAGCTCTGAGACTCTTCTAGCTGAAGTTATTGCTAGCAGCAGGGCAGTCTTCCATGATAGAAACTGTAGATCTGTAGAGAATGCTGGTTCAAAGGGAGGTAGCGTAAGTTTTTCCAGAACAAAATTGAGGTCCCACGTTGGTGTAGGTGCTCTTCTGGGGGGGCCTAATGTTTTTTGCCCCTCTGAGGAACTGCCTTAGAAGTGGATGCGAAAATAAGGGTGGATCCGTGTTGTAGTGGGCTGAAATAGCTGATGCATGGATTTTAATGGAAGAAAAAGAAAGTCCTTTGTGCAACATCTCAGTTAAATACTGTAGAATGTGAGGCATGTGAGGCTGAAGTGTGTTTTGGCCTTTAGCTTGGTTCCAGGCACAAAACCTTTTCCATTTGTCCGAATAGGCCTTCCTGGTGCTGGGCCTCCTAGCTTCCAGAATGACATCCATAACTGCTTGGGAAAGAGGAGCTGGCTGGATGCTTAGGTGATTTGCCATGCAGCCAGATTTAAGGTTTTGAGCTGGCTGTGAAGAATCTGATTGTTTTGCTGTGTGAGCAAATGGGCAATTTGTGGTAAAATCCAAGGTGGGCCCTGGGCCATATTCCTCAATAGTGGTTACCAGTGCTGGCGTGGACAGTCTGGGGCTATGAGTATCACTCGTGGTCTCTCCTTTCTGACTTTCAGAAGCACCTTTGTGAGGAGAGGCAATGGAGGGAAGGCATATACTGTCAGGTTTTTCCAACTGAATGAGAGTACGTCCACTTTCCAAGCTTGATGGTGAAGTGTCCTTGTACAAAATTTTGTTAGTTGATAGTTTTGAGGACTGGCAAACAGGTCTATGTCTGGAAGGCCCCGTTTTTGAGTTATCATTGCAAATACTTGTGGATCCAGTTTCCACTCGAGGGGATCCATGATGTTTCTGCTGAGGTTGTCTGCCAATGTGTTCTTTTTTCCTGGCAGGAATTGAGCTTGTAACTGAACTTGGTAAGCCAGAGCTGTGTTCCACAAGGTCATTGCTTGCCTGCATAGAGGGTAGGAGTGTGTACCCCCTTGTTTGTTTATGTACCACATTACTGTGGTGTTGTCCGTCCTTATTGTAAGTTGTCCTGGATGTAATAGACTCTTGAAGGCTGTCAGAGCATTCTGTATAGCTAGCATCTCTTTTTGATTGATGCGCAGATTTCTTTGATCTGCAGTCCATACGCCTTGAACGCACTGTCCTGCCATGTGTGTCCTCCAGGCGTAGTCCAATGCATCTGTTGTCATAGTTTGCCTGGTTGGGGGCAAGGTGAAAGGCTGACCCTTGTTGAGGTGACATGCCTGTGACCACCACAGAAACTCCTGTTGTAGGCAGGGAATGAGAGATATCATTGTGTCCAAGCTGTGGCTGTGTTGAGACCATACGCTTTTTAGGTACCACTGTAATTTCCTCATATGCATCTTTGCAAGTGGTATTAGTAGTATGCAAGATGCCATGAAGCCCAAGGCCTGCAGAATTTTTCTTGCAGGTAGTTGGGTCTTTGTTGCCATTGTTTTGAAATATTGAGTCAGTTGTAGTTGTTTGTCTGGCATCAGGTAAGCCTTCTGGACCATTGTATTCAAGCTGGCATCCAGGAATGTCATATTTTGTGAGGGTACTAGTTTTGATTTCTTTTCATTTACTGTGTAACCCAGGCAACTTAGAAGGTGTTTTACAAAAGCCAGATGTTGTAAGAGGATGTCCTTGCTTTCTGCTTGGATGAGGCAGTCGTCCAGTTATGGGTATATTTGAATTCCTCTTTGTCTGCAGTATGCAATTACTGGTGCCAGGCATTTTGTGAAGACCCTGGGCGCAGTAGATAAGCCAAAGGGCAGTGCAGAGAATTGGTAATGGGTTGAACCTGCAATGAAACGGAGGTATCTTCTGCAACTTTGTCTGATAGGGACATGCAGGTATGCCTCCTTGAGGTCCAACGTTACTAGCCATGCTTTCTTGTCCAACATGGGAAGAAGCTGCTGTAGTGTTAGCATCTTGAATTTGGGTACTTGTAAGAAGGTATTTAGGATTGAAAGGTCCAGAATTGGTCTCCAGGCATTGTCCTTTCTGGGAACTAGAAAGAGTCTTGAGTAAAATCCTTGGCCTTGCTCTTGAGTAGGTACCAGTTGAATGGCTCTCATGTCCATGAGAGCTGTAATTTGTTTTTGTGCCTCTGCCCATTGATTTTGTGGCAGGTTTGGCATTCCTCTTTTCAGTGGCAAGGTGTGAAAATGGAATCTGTATCCTCGTGAAATTATGTCTAGGACCCATTTGTCCTTTGTGACAATGTGCCAGTTGTCTGAAAAAAGTGTGAGTTTTCCTCCCAGGGGGGCTGCCAAGAGTGTGTTGCTTGGCCAGATGAGGTGCAAGTCATTGAGTTTGCCTTCTGGTAGTTTGGGACCTGTCTTCTCCTCCCTTCTGTGTTGCAGTGGCCCATTGGTGAGGCTTGTACTGGGCTTGTGGTTGTCCTCTGCCTCTTGGACATCTGTATTTACCCCTCTGATCTGTCAGTAGCTGGAAAGGACCAATTTTTTGTTGGCCAATTTCTGCTGAAGCGAGGGGGCTGTACCTGTAGGAAATCTTTGACTGTCTGCATAGATTTTGCCTTATCCTCCATTTTCTTTAAGACTTCTTCTGCTTTAACTCCAAAAAGAACATCCTGCTGTAAGGGAGCATCTAGAAGCTTTGCTTTAACATGATCAGGCAGAGTTTGTTCCTTTAACCAAGCATGCCTACATATAACAGACCCAGTGACAGCTGCTCTGCAGGAAGCCTCCAAAGAATCAAACCCACATTGTAAAGTACGTTTGCCCACCTGCTCAGTTGCATGCAACAGATCCTACATTTCTTTCAATTCAGACTGTTGAGGGAGTGTGCTCATTTTTTGTTTTAACTGAGACATTAGAAATTGCTGATATTTTAGCATGTGAAATTGGCACTTTAGTGCCCTCATAGCTAGAGTGGTTGAGGTGTAAACCTTTTTCCCCCACCTGTCTAGTGCTCTGGAGTCCCTTTCAGAGGGTACAGGATTTTTTGCCATAGAAGCCTTAGCCCCTTTGGGACCCTGGGAGATAGTCTCTGGATCCGCTACATGGCTTTTATAAAGAAATTTGTGGGAATCAGGCACTCTATAGTATCTGTCAGGTTTGGCCGGAGCAGGAGGCAGAGAATCTGGGTTCAAACTGGATTCTAAGTAAACATCATCCACTACGTCTAAAACTGGGGGGATGGCAAGTGGTCTGTGCTGGGGGAGTAAAAGAAACTCTCTGAGCCTTTTCTTTGAGTCAGAGTAGTCCTGACCTTCCCAGTGAAAATGTTCCCTCATAGTATGTAAAGTTTCCCCAAAGGAATAGTCTTCAGGAGGAGAAGCTGAGGGAATAGAATCCTCAGCATCAGAATCTTCATAAGGGGAGAAGGAGTAATCTTGTTCCTCAGAGGAGCCTGAGGAAATAGACACTTGTTCAGAAGAGGCATAATCTTCCTCTTGTGTAGACCTTTTGTCAGGTGGGGGTTGGGAACCCCTGATTAAAGAAATCAAATCTTCAGCCATTTTGAGCATCTGTTTCTTAGGCATGGGGCCTTGAAATGGAGACTGAAGTGCAGTCTTTTTAGGTTTAATAGGAGTCTTAGTCTTAGGATACGTTTTTCTGGTGAGCGTCGTCGGTCTGAAGACGCCTTCAGAAACCGAAGGTGTTTCTGCAGCACTGACATGTTTTTCAGTAGTGTCGTCGGTAGGGGCTAAACAAAATGGCTGCGTCGGCCTAGTACTCTCCGACAAAAGCTCCGAAGTGGTCTCGGGTTCCAGATCTGTGGTAGTCAGGGGCTGCGTCAGAGCCTCACTGAAGACCGGTGAACCGGAGACCGGACCAGCCGAGGCCTCATAGTCTGGCTTAGGTCTAGGCTGCCTGTCCTTATCCTTGCGTTTTTTGTGCACGCCGGTAGTCGGTTGCTCCGATAGCATAGTGTAGTTAAATTTTCTACCGAAGTAGTGTCGTGCGAAATCAAAGCATCTTTTTATAGTACGCTTATTAAACCTAGCACAGAAACAACAACCAGTGACGTTGTGGTCTGGGCCTAGGCAAGGTATGCAGTAAGAATGAAAATCCTTATGAGGTATTTGCTTCCCACAAGAAATACAATTGTTAACTTTTTCTGACATCGGTCTGAGGCAAGAAAAGTTTCCCCAACGGGGTACTTAGCTTTATTGAAGACTCCGGATCTGAAATTCAACTTCGAAAATCTCAGGAGTCGGCCGACCAGCACTTGTGAACTGCTTCTGCTTCGGGCACTGCGCGGCAAGAAAGACTAGAGAAAATGGCATCGGATGCATTATTTATACCCCTGGCGCACTGACGTCAGGGAAGAAACAACAGCAACCGACGCCAGACCAAGACTTTGGAATTCCGGCCGACTGCGGGACCGCCTGACGACAGGATAACCCAAGTGTGATGACTGCAGCAGGGTAACATGATGAACATCCTAGTATTCACCTATGAACATGTCCTAACTTAATACCAACACATTCCAACAGGGAGTGCATTTTGTCATCCACACCATGCTAGACATAATCAACTTCTTGGCACTCATTCAGAGTATAACTGTATAATTGTAAAAACAGTATCCCAGATAAACATAAAAGTCTGATAATAAAACTGTTTTCAAACTGCCTCATCATATTGAAACCACATAACTGCTAGTAGTCACTTATTAAATGTTGTTATTGACTACAAAGCAAAACTACTTCAGACATTTCCAAGCTACTTGTATTCATCTAATTTTTTTTATTCCACCTCATTATACAGATGGCATTTCAAACTTCAAACATTAACCATATGGTGCATGACCACCTAATAAAGAGAATGAAACATTGCAACTCACTTGGAGGTAAACTTATCATGTTTGTCCACTGAAACCTAGCTTTACCATTCTCTTTTTTACTCATTCAGTAAATAACATAATTACAAAACAATGAATTGGAAGAAAGCATGGTTAACACTACTACGTGAAGGTGACATAACATAAACTTCAGTAATTTCAGATTATTTCTATTCATACTATCTTAGCTCCTGTACATCTACAACTATTCAACCATCTCTATTTCCAACCTGGTTTAGACATCCAATGCACACAAATTTTTTTTTTTTTTTTTTGGTGTTTGGGTTGTTGTCGCCCACTATACACATGTTGACAATAGAATCTCTTTTCATAGGTTCATAGGTAGGTACTAGGCTATCAGCCCTAGGGCCTATACAAGCCTAGCCAAAAAGGTACCCAGGCTTTCACCACCCAAGAAAATTATTTTCCTGTGCCCCTGTCGAGCAGAGCCACAGAGGTAATCCCGGGGTGAATTTTCTATTTCCCATCCAGTCATCAAGATTTTTCTTGAAGAGTGCTAATGAGAAGCTTTGTTTGCTATAGATAAGTAGTTTGTTCCAGAGTATGGGAAGTCTCTGGGACAGGAATCTATCCTTCCAGCATGTTCTGTTTATTGTGGTGACAAGGTTTAGGTCCCTAGAGCATGTAGCTCGGAGGGATTGGGATTTCTTTAAGTGGAGCATGTCCAACAGCTCTGGGTTTGACATAGCTTTGTATGTTAGGCAGAGATCGCCTCTGAGTAGGCGATATGCAACGGAGTAAAGCTGGAGTTTTTTGAGATGGTCTGCATAGGGCATCTGTTTGAGACCAGTAATCCTCTTTGTGAGGTATTTCTGCAGCCTTTCCAGTTGTTGTAGATCTCTTGTGACAGTTATTAAATGTTGTTATTCACTACAAAGCAAAACTACTTCAGACATTTCTAAGCTACTTGTATTCATCCAATTTCTTTTATTCCACCTCATTATACAGATGGCGTGTCAAATTTCAAACATTAACCATATGGTGCATAACCACCTACAACTTACTTGGAGGTAAACTTATCATGTTTATCCACTTTTTATGGTTGATATATGCTTACATATCCTTTAGATACCATCATGGAGTAGATACATTAATTCTTACCCTCACAGCCAAAACCAAAACTAAATTAAACAAAGACTATATTGTTGTTTTACATTTCTAGACCTACAAAAAGCCTTTTGATGTTGTAATCCCCTCATTATTTATGATTCAGCTTTTTAACATCAGTATATATCCAGCAGCCATTGATTGTTCTCCCAGCAGCTTTCACGCCTAAATACAAGTTAAATGAACAGCTGCTATTTCAACCCAAAACTGGTTCTGCAAGAAATCCCACCAGAATCTGTCCTTGGATCATGATTTTTTACACTATAGATTAACAGCATGGACTTCACATACCTGTATTTTTTTAGTATTCAGATGACTTTTCCTTAAAAATTATTAGTGTGGTCCATGCAAATCTACAAGTTGCCTTCACCTTTTCAATAAATTGACTTAAAAAGATTCTCTCCTGCTCAGTCCAAGTGAATTCTACTCACTTAACATTATCAATAACTGACTATTCTCATTTTCTGCTAATGTCTGCTATAGCAGGCATACATCTCAAAGAAGTAATCAAAATGGAATATCTCAGAATGTGTCTATAGCAGGAACTTAATGCCAGTGGCTATATAGAAGGCACCACTGTTATAATAACTAAAATATTAGGTTCTCCCTACCACAACAAACTATTCCTATTGTCTGATTTAAGGTTGACTACAGCTGTTACCTAACCTTATATATGACCATTTTTTTTTCACAATTCCTTAAGAAAACTTGTCGTCACAATGATTTTTTTATTAAAGTTAAAACCCATCTTAAGAAAATCTGAACTCACTTAACATATGTTTCCTATAAGTGAAGATTCCTTGATTAGAAGCGACACTAAACACATTTCAAAACAGCTTTTCAGATTCACCCAAGATATGATGAAACATACATTCATAGATTAATAGGTGATTACTAGGTTAACAGCCCCACGAGGCATTTTTATGCCTAGCCCTGCTTCCCTATAGGCTTTCTCCATTCTATGTACAGTATGACACAATGCCTGCCATTTGCACCTTTGACTTAATTGCAGAGAACTTTATTTTTATTTTTTCTTATAGCATCAATGGGTATTTCATACCATGCATTATTACTATGTCCCCCTTTTCATCTGTTTCTTCTTGTGTCCTTAATGCAGTCTTATTCTTGTTTATACGATCAAATCCATTTCATCAAATGAGTTTGAAAAAACAATAGTTTAGGTTACTTTGAGGTTGTGTGATTCACTCCTTAACTCAGAGTTTATTTTGAACCCATTCAGTGGAATGGACTTTATCGGATAGGACTCAAATAGAGTTGCATCGACAAGATAGCCCAGATTATATATATCTTTCTGCAAAGTATTATATGCTTTTGGGCCTGGTGAATGAGAGAATCTTCATTGGTTGTAGACCCTATTATTGTTGTTAGTCAGTCTTTTGCCAAAAGATGAGTACCTACATACTACACTTTCACCATTTGGTCTTGCCCTGTGACATGCACTTTTAAATTTTTGCACTTCATTATCATTTAATTATGAAATTAAGATCTTATATTGTTAAGTGCATAAGTAATAAAGCCTGATTTTCCTTTTTACCCTAACACTGTCAGCATTGATATAATTATCTGCTGTTGTAGATTTGACCACAATGCGATCTGTGCCTGTGAAGGCAAAGCCTATTTCATAGCAAACTACAGATATTAGTTTTCTTGATAGAAACAATGTCTAATATATTTTGTCTTCTAGTGGAAAAATGAATTGTTTGAATAAATTCATGTCAGTTTAAAATGTATGTTGTTTACTTTGTCAGGTTGACTAATGACACATATATATATATATATATATATATATAAGGAACATTTAAATCAGAACTTTGCTCTCTGGTTTCTGTAAAAATAGAAGGTCAACAAGCTTAGCTAAATTGCAGGACAAGCAGGAGGCCTAAAAAGAGCTTTCAATCTAATTTCTATCTTGCTAGATTATAGCACTATTTCAGCACGTCATTTTTCTTATTCTTGTTATCAGATAAGATAACATACTTTAGTAGCACACCCTTGCTTTTAAAGAATGAAACTCCATCAGCTGATCTCTTTCACTTTTTCTGCAATAATTAAAAAGTTTATACTCATCACTGTAGTTAACATTCAATGCCTTCCCATATACATCTAACAACTCTTGTCTTACTATTTCTTTTGCTTCATGGTTCCACAAGGCAAGTGCATTGCTAAGGTGTCTGTTATTAATAAGTAATAGCTTAATTGTATGATGGCCTAAGTTCCTTCTCTTGTGACTCTTTCTTTAATTAAAACAAAGACATAAGTTATTTCATCTGTGCCATTCACTTTTCTCACCATTACAGAGTAATCCAGCTTTGACCCAGCACTGCTTTACTTCCTTCAGAAACAGTGTCAAAACAAAAGCCTAATCTTTTAATTGCCCACATTGTTGGTATATAAAGTGTCTCATTCATGCTTCATGTCAGTTTTCTTGTTCATGCACATTTTCATCCCGTTCCATCAACATTGCCAATTTTGTTTTATAATTGCTTCCTTCTGATTTAGGTTCCTTCTTAGAGTTCAAAGACATAATGTACCTCAGTGCCTTTTCCAAATTTTCTATTAGCAATATGCGATCATCTACCAGTAGTTTTAATGAGGACTTATGCTCTCTTATTTCCTTCCTGCTTTCCACCACCATCAGTACCATCCCATTGGCTATGATTATATGCATGTGCTCTACTATTCCCCTCTCCACTATATATACTTTCCCTGTCTACCATCTAGCTCTCTGTCTTTCCAAAACAGTCACATCTACTTGCTTGCAAACTCTTCTTTCTAGAAAAAAGTAATTTAAAGTTTATCTTCATGCTTCTTTTCCAAATGTCTTTTCACTCCCTCATTTCCATCTAACTGCACAAATAGATCATTCTTCTTACAACCTGTACAAAACTCTCTATAAAAGTATGTTCAAATCTCTCCACATTCTATCACTAAATGGCTTTCCATGTGTTTTCTCCCATTTCCTGAAAACTCTGTGACAGAAGCCTTAGCTATCATAGTTTGGGTGATACATATTACATATCCTCCATATCTTACTCCTCACTCTTCCCCATCATATCAGTTGCATCCTGTCTCTACTGGTCTTGATTTTTTTTAATTTACTCTTGCTAACCTCTCCTGAAAAACTGGGACATGTCCTTCTTTACTCCCTCTTATGAATGATCTTGCTTGTGTTCTGAATATTCCTCCACCATCAATTTACTTACATCTCTTCAGAACGGTTACTGCTTCCTACTAATGCGATACACCTCCTTTTCAGTTCAAACTGGAAATCATTTTTTTCTTTATAGATTCAGCACTCTCCTTATATTCTATTACATTGATTTCAGAATCCTTATTCTCCCAAGGGACCCATCTAACTCTCATCCAATTCTCTTCCTCCTTCTCCTTGCCATTGAGCACTTTGTCCATTCTTCCATGCCACCTCCATTTCATTTCACCTTCTGGTAGAACCTTCCTCTTACCTTCTCTTCCATCTTCAACCTCTGTCCGAGTTACTATTACTATTTACCTTTCTTTCCCTTAGCCTCTTGCATCATGGACCTACTGGCTATGCTATTTTCCCCTTAGAATCACAGGCCAATCATTAAACTGCTAATAGTCCTGGATCTGATTCCTCTTTCTTTATTTTGCATTTTCTTGACATCCATATTCATTATTTCTATCACAATAAGCCATTAACCAAATCACATTCATCAGTGTACTTTTTATCTGCCTCTACTCTCCTCATTGCTGCTCTTTCCTCTTCACAAACGCATTTTTCCTTATTCAACAATCCTACAATATTATGCATCAATATTCATATGTCATTGGTATGTTGTACAGATTGCATAATACTATTTCATGTGCATTACTTCTTTATAACCTGCATATTTACTTGTTGCAGTTTCAGATGAATATTATCATCTGATGAGATCAAATATGATGATCCTGAAAAGCAAAAGCCTCATTACATTTACAGAAAATTCTGGTTCTTAAAACTCACTGTGGGGTTTTAGAACATCAGAGCTTTGTACACTTAGCGAGGTTGTTTGTTGTGCTCTGTAAAACTCAATATACTTTTTTTTTTCCAATTCAGATTTTTGCTTCCAATTGATCAAGGTTGAATGGGACTATGATTTTTTGTTTTCTGTTTTCTAAGAGAAATAACTCTAATGTTTATGTAATCGCTGTTTTCAAATGTTACCATATTCAGGGGACCATAATGTCAGCTGTTATGAGCAAGTAGTCTGAATTATGTTCAAAAAATGTTCTTTTGCCACTAAAATGATAGATAATGTAATGCTTCAGAGTTGTTTTAATTTCATTCAAAAATGTTTTCAGGACTCTAGATGAGAAAAAGAAAATTGGCTCAATTAATGCTTTCTTTAGTTTTCAGGAAATGAAAGCTTTTCCATTAAATAAACTGACACCCTGGCAAAAAAGGGGGCCTAACTACTCTTTCAAAACAAATCAGTTTCTCAGATGAGTGCCATTCTATCTACCTATAGGCACACAGGAACCATAGATAATGCAAATGTCTTGTTAATACACATTAGACTCACAGCAAAGGACACACTTTGCTTAGGTTACTGTACAGTAATGCAATAATAACTGTAATCATCCTACTGTTATAAGATGCCACTTGAATAACTCTCTGCAAATTTCTTACAAGTATCAGCATACTTTTATTATCCTTCTGACAACATTTGGTGTTTGTTAGATATCTAGTCAGAGTAGACTCTGAAAGGGTTGCTATTGTAAGAGCTGCGCAATCTCATAAATTTTCAACCATTATTCTAACACAAGTATACTGGCTATATTTCTATTTGATTTCCAGTCTAAAAGAATGATTTAGTATCCATTCATGTCCAAACCAAAGAATGACAGAACCTCAAGTCAACATTTTAAAGAATTATTTTAGACAAATTATATGAAATCTTTGATAAAATTTATAAGCACACAGCAGCATTACTGATTCTTAATACTGATTATATATAAAAAGAACAATTACAGCCTTTTCTAAAAATAACTTCTTAAAAAGAAGCCACTCTTAGGTGTGTATTCCTAGACTGAACAGGGAAAAAGATGAAAACAACTGAACAGTTGCCATAACAATATTGAGGCACATTGTCACATAATCCAAACAAAAATCAGAAACATGGGTATTGTATAAGCATGTGGGGAATGGGATTCAATAGAGTGAATTATGATATAACTGTAAATCAACAAAAAATAGTACCATCATGTAAGGAAAAAATATGTAATGAGTTCCAGCCATAACAACATAAGAATTTGTGGATTAACTAAAGACAGAATTCTTGATTAATTAAATTTATTTATTTATTTCCAGTTTGATGACAGAGGAAGTCCACTGGGCCAAGTAGAGCCCATTTTCAGCGGAGACCCGGAGAGAAAAGTTCCAAAATTAGTTAACATAATATAATGTAAATGAAGTATGGAATATACAGTATACAAAAGCATAAATATACAATTTAAAATACAAATACAAAATCAGGGAGTATACATTTAAAGAACACAAATGTTAAAATAAAGATGAAGTCAAAAGTAATACAGATAATATAATTAAAAGTACCAGACAAAGTGTTTATGCAAGTTTAGTGTTTGTTCTAACAATAATGTTAGTGATCAGAGGTGACAGTACATGAGAATGATGGGAGGTTTGAAAGAGATGACAGCGTGAATTAGGTGGGAAGGGAGCAGGAACAGTCCCAGTTTGAGGTAAAATAAGAACGGAGGACACATTTGAAATTAGAGTGGTTGTGAGTACAGCAGAGGGAAGGAGGGAGAGAATTCCATAGTTTAGCTAAGGAGTGTAATAGAAGTAATTGGCCAGGAGGCTGAAGAAGTTTATAGATTTTAAGGAGGTTTTGGTTTTTGGATCTAAGAGTATGACTGGGGAGGTAAGAGGTTAAGATAGATGAATGAGAGGGCCAGATGGAGGCCTGGAATATGAGTATGTGAGCAGTGGTGAGTTGTATGAATTTCAGGTAATTAGGAAGCTCAAGACATTTTAGGGAGTGGAGGGAATGGCAGTGATGGGTGGAGTATTTGTACCCTGTAGCAAATTTACAGACTTTGTTATAGCAGGCTTCCAGTTTGTTTTTTAGGCTAAGTTGGAGATGAGTAATTAGAGGTGCACCATACATAAGAGAGGTGAGCGGGTAGAAGGAGGCTAGAGTATGTCTTGTAGAAGCAGTTAGAGAGCGAGTTTGTCTATACAGCAGACCATAAACCTCCATGGATTTACTCAAATCATAACCTCCCCCACCAGGACAGGAAAACCCAATAACAAGGAAAGTACCCTAGACTGGATACTCGTTAATACCCATCTTCAATCTTATAAATCAGGCACTTTGCCTGATGACCTAAGTGACCACTGTCTCACCTATGTAATCAAGCTCAAAGTAGACTGCACCTACCAACCCACCTATAGAACATTAAGAAACAACAATAAATGTATTCTCACCAAGTTTCAAAATGAACTTAAGGCATGCAGCTGGTCAGTACTAAAATGTCTCCCCTAGATGAAGCAGTAGCATACTTTAACACAAAATTCCTTGCTATTCTTAACTCCCATGCTCCCAGCCGCTCTATTAGAACCAAAGTTAACATTGCACCATGGCTTTCTAAAGATACCAAAACCAAAATTTCACTCAGAAACAAAGCACGGGCCACCTACCAAAAAAACAAAAGCCCCACTTGATCAGCTAAGATTAAGACAGCTAAGGAATGACACCCAAAAATCCATAACCTTAGACAAAATGAACCACTACTACCATCTACTGCAAAAACACCAAAACAAACCTCAAAAGTTCTGGGCAGGAATAAACAAACTACTCCACCCAGGCCAAACCGTCGCTCCACCCCCTCAGCTTCCCAACAAAAATCCCCAGTAGACATTGCTAATAACTTCAACAGCTTCTTCACAGAGACTATCCAGTCAACTCTCTCCCAGTGGCTCTAATTCTAATGCAGCCACACCCAGTACCCAAACATACTTTACCTTCCAACCTGTTCCTACTCAAGTTATTCATGCTCTACTTAAGAAACTAAGACCCAACATCCTGGCTGCCGACCTTCTCCCAGCAGACTATCTGCAAATGTTTGCTGACACTATAGCATACCCCATCTCAGTCTTGATCAACAGAGCTATATCTGAAGCTACTGTACCCACTATATGGAAAATCTCCCATGCTATATCTCTCCATAAAGGAGGCAGTTCCACTGAACTGTCAAACTTTAGACCCACAGCTATACTGTCACCTCTAGCTAAAATTATGGAGAAGTGTGTACACATACAGCTCATGCACTACCTCACACAGAAGAAGCTGTTGTCCAACTTTCAGCATGGCTTTAAGCCACACCACAGTACTACTTCTGCCCTACTCCCTTTCTCTAAGGTCATTAACCACAACCACAATAATAACAAACTATCCTCAGCACTCTTTCTAGACCTATCCAAGGCTTTTGACATGGTTGACCACAAAATGCTTATAAATACCTTGAAGGCCTTCTTCTTAAACAACCATGCACTCCAATGGCTTCAATCCTACCTGCAGGGCAGGCAACAGGCAGTCCTATGGCAGGACAAGCTATCATCTCACCTACCCATCACATTAGAAGTCCCCCAGGGCTCGATACTAGGATCCCTTCTTTCCTCCATCTTTATCAACGACTTTCATTGAGTCATCTCAGATGTTACCTATATTCAATATGTAGATGACTCTACCTTGATTTGTTCTGACACCTCACCAGCTACTTTATTCACATTAACCTAAAATACCTTCAATACAGTGGAAAAATGGCTCTCCAATCAACATCTAATCCTAAATCCCAACAAAACTAAGCTGCTCCTCCCCTACACATACAGGACCCCCCCTGCCATCCTTCAACATAACAGCTAACAATGGCACTATCATCTCCCCAGAAGGCCAAACTAAACTACTGGGTGTCATAGTTGATAACAACCTGAAGTTTGATGCACATATCAATCAAACTATCAAAACCATTAATAAAAAACTTGGTTCTCTTTACAGAATCAAACCTTTCCTTACCCCACTTGCTAGAACTGCAATTGCCCATTCCCATCTGCTATCAACTCTTCTCTACACCTCACCTCTACTCTCCAACATAAACAAAACAGATCTTAATAAACTATCATTCTGCTATAACCACATTGCCAGATTTGATACTGGCACAGCCTACCGGACACACTACTGTCACAACTTAAATTGCCTAGGATGGCTTGAACTGCCAAGCTCACTGCAGTTCAACCAGCTAATAGTGGCACATAAAGTCCTTTACCAACCAGAAAATACACCTGCACTAAAAAATATTATCAGCCCCTACACCAGCACCAGGCCACTGCAATCTTCCATTAGATTCCTAGTTCAAACATACAAATCCAACTACTCAGCTGGGGACTCTCTGCCAACTATGTTGGAAAAACATGGAACAGACTCCCAGCTGACTTGACCCTAGAACCCTCACTAACTCCTTTCAAAAACAAACTCAAGAAATACTTCAAAACTCATTGGTTATGTCCTTGCACTAACCCCGACTAGTGACCTCTCTATTTCTTAGGTGCCTTACCTTCAACTACTTCTAACTTTTTTCTACCACTCCATTCCAGGAAGGGTCAGTTGTATAACTGCTGCTCAATGTGTCTTAAACCTGAATGTAATGTTATGTATATATAACTTTGAAAATAATGTTATGTTTTGTAAAGTGTTTTATAATAAGTAAGTGCTATATGTGCAAAATGCTGGTATTGCTTATGACTGTAATCTGCTTGAAACTAGCATTTACTAAATGTTCAATATGTATTATTATCTTGGAACTTTTCTCCCCAGGCCTCTGCTGAAAATGGACATATATCCAGTCAGACTATCCCGGTCAACACATGTAAAATAAAATAAATAAATAAAATAAAATAAATAAATACATAGTTTTTGGTGTTTTTTTATATTATTCTGGATGTGGATAGCACATTTTAAATGTTCATCAATGGTGACTCAGAGTAGCTTGGTGTGAGGTACAATATCAATTAGAGTGTTATCATGGCTTTTTATTTTAAAGGAGCTTTTGTCTATGGTGAAATTTCTCAAAGGAGAGAAAATCATGATTTTTGTTTTGTTAGCATTGAAAGTGAGATGGTTGTTTAGCATTCAGATTTTAATATTGGAGAAGGCTGTTTGGGTTTTTGAAGGAGTTCAGAGGGAGAGTTTGCTGTACAGATGATTGTGGAACCATCAGCATACTGGATCAGTGCAGTATTATCTATGGATTTGTGACAGTTATTAATGAACATATTGAAAAATAAGGGGCAGAAAATAGAGCCTTGGCAGATGCCAGAGGGATCGTTGAGAAAGGATGAGGTGGAATTGTTCCATTTAACAGCTTGTTGTCTGTTGGAGAGATAGCTTGTAAACCAGGCTATGGAGGAAGGAGAGAAATCGAGGGAGGAAAGCCGAGATAAGAGGAGAGGATGTGAGACAGTGTTAAAGGATTTGGAGAAATCTAAGTAAAGGGTGGATATGATTTCCCAGAGTCATGAGCACAGTTAATGGTATCAAGGAAGGACAGAAGAGCAGTGGTAGTGCTGTGGCCAGTTCTGAAACCATGTTGTGCTGGGGTAAGAAGATGATTGCGTGTTAGATATGGCAAGAGTTGGTGATGAATGCACTTTTCAAGGATTTTAGAAAGAGGTGAGAGAATAGCTATAGGACAGAAGTTAGTAGTGTCTGTGTTATTGCCACCTTTGTGGAGAGGGGTGACAAAAGCTTTCTTCCAGAGGGAGGGGACATAGGCTTCTTGGCTGGACCTGTTGATAAGAATGGAAATGGGGAGGGCAATGCTGTCTGCACCTATGCTAAGGAAGAATGGAGGCAGATTATCAGGAGCGTAGCTGCAGGGATTTAGTTTAAGCAGGAGTTTTTTTATGGTGCTGGTGGGGATAGGTTTAAGACCAAAAGGTGGGGTGTTAGAGAAAAAAACAGTCAATGGAGTACTATGAGAGGGAGAGAAGATGGGAAAATTTGCAGTTAGTTTGGCTATGCAGTAAAAAAAAATGGTGTTGAAATTAGATGCAATTTCATGGTCTGGGGAGTTTGGGTTAGGGCATGGATTGCCCACGGTTTAGAAGTGAGGAAATGGAATTCCAGAACTTTCTGGGGTTAGAATTATGTTCTGATTAGAGTTTGGAGTAATAAGTGGTACGGTCTTTAGTTATTAGTTTCTTTACTGAGTTGCAGAGTTGTTTGAATTCGATTAGAGAGTTTGTTAACTTAGTTTTTTGGTATTGCTTCCAACATTTGTCTCTGAGGTGCATTCGTTTTCTGGTTTCTTTAGATAGCCAGGGAATGGTTTTGGCTTTTATTCTTTTTGTTTTAAGAGGGGATAAGCTGTTTAGCTCTGATGGTCTAGATGCTGTGTGTTAACTGTGCATTTACTGATTTCCAGAAGACTTAGTCCTCAATAGTTTGTGCATCTACAGATAAAATCAGTGATATAATTTTGCACACTCACATGCATACTGACACTGTCCCTGGCAAGTCACATCTATCACAAGACAGATAAACACACACACACACACACACACACACACACACACACACACACACACACACACACACACTTACCTACATGGTGTGTTTTTGGGGAGTTTGTAGAAAACAAAAGCACCTGGCTAAAACCTGCAAAATGACAGGCTGAATATGCAGGCAACACACAGAGGTCACAGTGAAGACCCTTACCAGAGAACCAAGTGCTTTGAGATGGAAATGAGACTTGCTGTGTCACTGTGCAAGTGATCGACAGCGTTCAAATATATCCTGCCTAGGCTACCCAAAATACTAATTTATTGCCACAGTACTGCATATTTAATGGACAAATAAATGTAAATAGCTGTAAAAACAGAGATAGATACCAACGACCAGTGCAGCATTTTTCAGCACTGTGTATGCTTTCATTTCATACCACCAAAGTATCAGAAGGTGTTTATATGATAAAGCATTTAATATTTTTATTAGTAAATAACATATATTCATAATATTGCTGGAAAATAGCTGACATTTAATCTGGTTTCCAGAGCCAGATCATGGTCAAATGGGGTCCTAGACAAGGCAATGATTGGGCCAACATACACACAGCACCCCCACAGCAATTCCAGTGTCTCAATACTTTGCTATTTCGCCTCACTTACCATAAACACTGTTCAAACCTCTCAGTGTGCATACTATTTTATTCTTTACTTCTACAATGATTACAGATATTTGGATTTAATTTAAAACTTTAATTTTAAATTTTATAGCACAAACACTGATAGACATTTACTAAACAAAACAATAAAGTGTCACAATGAAAACAGACTTAACATTAGCAGTAAACCTCTCAAGCCTTGAAACTCAAATTCATTGAAACAGCATTGAAACCCACATTGAAAGAAAATGCACCTGACCAATGGTGGAAAAAGTTTATCTTTGAGCTGTTATCAAACCATAGGCCCCTTGCACGCATTTTTAGGGCATGTGCTCTTTGATTCACTTTCCTCATCATCATCTTCTTTCGGCTGTTCCCATTAGGGGTCGCCACAGCGGATCATCTGTTTCCATTTCTTCCTGTCCTCTGCATCATGCTCTTTCACACCAACCGCCTGCATGTCCTCTCTCACCACATCCATAAACCTTATCTTAGGCCTTCCTCTTTTCCTCTTACCTGGCACTTTACTGATTGTATTAAATTGTATTCTTTGTATAATACAGCACCACTTGTTAGATGGTATTTTAAATGTGTAGTTTTGAACATTTTTCTAGTAAGCAATGAAACAAAATGTAATACTCAGTGATGACAAAACTGCCAATTTCAGAACATTTCAACCATAGAAGGCCACTCAAACTTCTGTCACTGCAATCCACCAATATCAGTCAATGTGCACAATCGCTGCAGAGAATGAAGAGGTTGCAGCTAGCAAACAACTTTATAGTTCAGTGTTTCATCTACAAATTCAGTGCTTCCTGCCCTTGAAGAATAAATTTCCTATGTTGCAAAAAAAAAAAAAAATTGGTAAGCTGATAATGCGGCAAACCAGCAACAGGCTCATAGTTATTAGGCATCACATCCAAAGGAGGACACAATCAGAACTGCAGCACCCCCACCAAAGTACAACAGTATTAGCAATCCATCTACATGCTGTGGAAGTAGAATCCCGAGTCTTCTGCATCGAAAGCAAGTATTCTACTTGTTCAGCAACTAGCACTGCTTTTAAATTTTAAGCACAACGGTGATTACTATTTGTTAAACAAAACAGTTGCACATTGAAAACAAACTAGCATGAGCAGTAGTAAACTTCTCTACCCTTAAAGCTCAAAATTCCTTGAAAATGCACTGAACCAAGTAAAACAGCCCTCAACATCACCAGTTCCTCCCTTTGTAAAATAATTTCACTCCCTGTTGCAACTTAAAATGAGTACCTAGAAGTAACTAGCTCTTATCACCACAGGCATTGAGTCTTATGAAACAGCTGCATGGTGCAGGAGGCAGAGCCAGATCATGGTCAAATGAGGCCCAAGGCAGGGTAACGGATCAAGTACCCTCCAGCCATTCCTGTGTCCCATTACTTGGCTATTTCTCCCCAGTTACCATAAACACTGTTCAACCCTCTCCATGTCCATACTGCTTTCTGCTTTACTTCTACAATGCTTACAGATATTTGTATTTAGTTTAAAACTTTTATTTCAAATTTTATACCACAAACACTTATAGACATTTGCTAAACAAAGCAATACAGTCTAACAATGAAAACAAACTTGGCATTAAAACTTGTCTACCCTTGAAACTCACATTCATTGAAATAGCATTGAAACCCACATTCAAAGAAAATGCATCTAACCAGGGGTGGATAAAGTTTATCTTTGGGCTGTTTTCAAATGATAGGCCCCTTGCACACATTTGTGTGTTCTTCAATTCACCTTCCTGACATTGTAAGCAATGAAATAAAATGTATGAACCAATAATGACAAAACTGCCCAATTCAGAACATTTCAACTGTAAAAAGCCACTGAAGTTTCTGTCATTAGAATCCACTGATATCATTCAATATGCACAATCTCTGTGGAAGTAAAAGTCATCTGAATAATTCCACATTAAAGATGTTCTGTAACTAATAAAGAGGTTACTCCTAGCAAACAACTTTATATTTCATTGTTTCATCTACAAATTCAGTGTCTGCTGCCCTTGTAGAATTAAGTGTCTACATTACATTAAAAAATGGTAAGGTGCTAATATTGCAATAGAGAATAGATGGTAAACTGATAATAGGTTCATAACTAGGCATCTCGTCAAAAGGAGGACATACTCAGGACTGCAGCACCCAACCCCCTTGCAGTCCAATACAGTATCAGCAATTTATCTGCATGCTTTGAGAGTAGAACCCACAGCCTTCTGCATCAATAGCAAGGATGCTATCTGTTTTGCTACTGACAAGCATTTAAGTCTGTAACACAATAGTGATAGCATTTGCTAAACAAAACAGTTGCATATTGTAAACAGACTTAGCATGAGCAACAGTAAGCTTGCCTTCCCTTGAAGCTCAGAATTCATTGAGAAATGCACCTAAAACACATTTCCTTGAGAAGTACATCTGAAACTCAATTCCTTGAGAAATGCACCAGGCAGCTTGGTGGTTGAGGTAAAAGAATCGGGCTTTTGTTTACTGTAACTAAGGTACAGAGTTTGAGTGTAAACAAATTATTCCACCTGCTATCCCTAATTAGGGCATTTTATACACACACACACACACACACACACACACACACACACACACACACACACACACACAAAAAACCTCTTACCATAATACATCTGGTCAAAGCCTGAACAGTAAGGATAAATTTTAAATATTGCTGTCATATACATAGAAAGTTGCTAGAATAAAAGGTCTGAAGGGTATGAAGTCTGAATCTCAAATGCTTGTCATTATTTAGTGAACTCAATCCTCACTGATTTGCCAGAAAAATCCAGAAAATCACAAATTTTATGAGGAACAGACTAAAAATATGAAACAAAAATCTGGACCATACCTCTCAACCTATTAGCACAAAAAAATCTGGATAAAGCCTGATATAATGGGGTGGGGACAAAGGCCCAAAAAATAGGGATATATTTTAAATATTGCTCCTATAAACTTAGAAAGTTGCTAAAAAAATAGGATTTGTCTTAGCGTGTACTTTTCTGAAGGATATAATGTCTGGAACTCAAATGTATCTCATTATTTAATGACTTCAATCCTCAGATCATCCAATCGATTTGCAAGAAGATCACAAATTTTATGAGGAATAAACCAAAAATATGAAGCAAAAGTCTAGACAGTTGAGAAGTGTCTTTCTCACACACACACACACACACACACACACACACACACACACACACACACACACACACACACACACACACACACACACACACACACACACACACACACACACACACACACACACACACACACACACACACACATACATGCACTCCTTACATGTCCGTATTGTCTGCAGCACACACGCTAGTTTCTTCCATTATATGTGGAACATTCATTTCCATTCATCATCATAGCTCTCTGTTGTTCTTTGTCCTTGATTTTCCAAAATTCCCATCCTGTCCCTATGTTAGTAATGCCAAACATTGTAGTTTTGTTCTTCAGAATAAATATGTTGATGCAAAACACATTCTCCTGTAGACTTTATATGTGAAGTTGATTAGTTTTGGAATCTTTCGTGATTTTGACCCTTCTTTATCATTATCTTAGTATGTGTCCCTGACTTTGAGCAAGGTTTGAGAACCTTATTCACCAACAAAAGCAGTTTCAATTAGTTGCCATTACCGCAACCGCGATCGCAACCATGAATATTATGAGGTCACGTCTGTTAACTCACTTCTGACTTCTCTTTGTAGCATTAGCTGCTGATTGCTGAATAAATCTTATTTTAATTTCCCCCCTTTAAGTCTTAAAGTAAAACAAAGCATGATTGGCACAAGGAAATTACACGGTTCTTCTACGTCTCAACAATTTAGTACGTTAATGTCATTTAGTCTCCTAGATTCTTTGTTAAAGAAACTAGGGGGCTAAATGATGGGAATGTACTAAGACTGAGTTTGCCTTTTCTCAGAATGCTTCCTTTTCTCTAATGTACATCAGTCTCAGAGTTCATATTTATAAGTTCAGGGGTGTGGGGGACGTGACAAAGATAAGTTTAAAGGAGAAAAGCAATATCTGCTCTTCTATATTTTTGATCAATGCTGAACATTTCAGTATGAAGCCAAGGCATGTTTTTCATTTTTTTGGGGGGGGGAATTTTTGGTTCAATGGACTACTTAGAGTCATGGGAAAAGCTAGGGGAAAACTTTCAGAAGCGGCTGGATGATCATCACTTGTTAGTCCATGGATGCAGCACACATATCTAAAGAAGTAGCTCAAGAAGCATCCCGCCTTCCATTACCCATAACTTCTTAGCAAGATTACTCTGGCTTCTGGAACACGATTGGACTGTGGGAATCAGCTGACAAGGAACTAATCCTCACAGTTTAATCGTGTTTCAGGAGACATTCTTTCAAGGCATAAGCAAAAATATAAAATGGGAAACAGCAAAGCTGAAGGGCAGAACATACCTCCAAAAACAGTACAATTGAGAAATAAATGGTCATAATAGGCCACTATTGCACCACCAGTAAATCCGCCACTGGAAATGGAAAAATGTACACTCTTGGCTGTACATTTTCCGATTTTGACAAAAGAACAGCGTGTTTCTTTTTTTTTTTTTCATGCAATGGATGTACAATTACTTTAAAAGGGGGAGGCACATGCCCCTTCACCCAGGCCTAAATCCACCACTACATTATATACAAACACATCAAGATTAGGACTTAATAACTTAAACTTAGATAAACTTTTAAACAGACTGACTACTACACACATACATGTTAACACTCTGGCTGTTCTCTCAAAATGACACTGCTGCCTGCACATGGTCACTATTTATATGCAGGTGCCCTCACTTTGAAATGCTTCTTAAAGTCAATACACATGTTCTGTTCTACATCCTCCCTCTTTGAGAAATAGCTCCCGCATTAAAGACAACATTGATTGATATGCGATAATACAGAAATCATCCTTTGACATGCAGTTATACAGAACTATTCTTTCACATGCAAATATACAAAACTATACACAAAGGATACACTTATGCCCAGGTTGCTGTGTGTTTTACACTAGGTCTAGAAATATGACCTGATCATGTGACAGAAATTGGAACTTTGTCTAGCAATGGGGACTGTCTTTAAGGAATGTTCAACTGTAGTGACATCTGGGACATCATCAGGTATGGGAATAGGTATTAAGACATATTCTTTGACAGGAACATTGTATGAGTTGCTCTGAGATCTGGAGTCTGTTTCACAGGTACAATGTTGCAATATCAATTCTGATACAGGAAGAAGATGCCTGCAGTTTCTCCTATACTCAATTCCCTCAGATTCTATGAAGCAGAATCTTGGCTCGGCAGATACACCTCTCACCTGACCAATTTGATCAAAACCTTTTGTCGTTTGCATCCTCACTCTCTCTCCTTCTTTCAGTGGACGAAAAAATCTCCTCATTTTATCATAGCCACACTTCGGAAAAGAATGCTTCTTAAATATTTGCTCTGGTGCTTTTAGCATTATGTGCCAACAAACTAGAACTGATGGGTAAGGTTGTTCTGGTTTGCCTAGATAGAAGTCTCTGAGCAGGCGAGCCAAGTATATCGTCACAGGGCATATTTCTGAGATTAAGTAAATTCAAGAAGATATCAGCATTGTCATGCATTGACCTCTCTAACAATTGCTTTTCACTCTGTACTGCACATTCAGCCAGGCTGTTTGACTGTGAGTATTCCGGACTGTAGTAATATGGTCAAATGCTGTACTCTTTTACTGTCTCAAAACTGTGGAATGCCCTTCCACCTTCTATCAGAACAATCAGTAATCCTGCTCTCTTTAAGAAGTCTCTCAGATCAAACCTCTCTTCTCTCTGGCAATGGTCTTGTGCCAAAATTGTACCTCCTAACACCTGATCCACTACTATATCCCACTACAATATCACTACTTAGGAGCTCTCCCTGACTTACTGAATTCAACTGCTTATGCTTACAAAATTCCAACAAGTAATAATCAAAACTGCTACCCATGCTGACAATCTCCATCCTCAATGATCAAATTGTACACAATGTTGATGTGCAATGTTTGTAAATAACTCACCATTGTGTTAAATATTTATTTTCTATACATTGAGACTGTATATACACTGCATATTGTGCTTTTCTTGTATGTACTATTAATGTTATGTATATTGTACGTTTCTTGCATGTACTATTAATGTTCTGTGGAGCTTTTCTCCCAGGACCTCTACTGAAAATGGCCTCATCTAGACCCAGTAGACTTTCCCAGTTAACAAAAGCAATAAATGAATAAATAAATAAATAAATAAAATAAATATAAATAAAGTCCCACTCTTGCAAATTTCTGAAACAATTGACTGGTAAACTGGGTACTATTCTCAGAGATAACTTTGTGTGGACTACCATGGACTGAGAAATGACATTTCAACTCAGTAATAACAATACTGGACATTAGGTCAGGTAGCAAATCAATCTCTAACCAGTTTGAGTAAGAGTCTACCAACACTAAGTAATGCTGATTGTTCACTCAAATTGTCAGTGGCTACTGTTGACCAAGGTAGTTCAGAAATCTGGCAAGTGCGATTTAGTACTATTGCATATTGAACAAGATGAAAGTACTATATCAATGTCTTTTGACAGAGAAGGCCAAAACACTACTCCTCTCACCCTTCCTTTGGTAGAATTGGAACCTGGGTGACCACAATGTAAAATCTGAATGCATTCAAGTTGTAAGCAAGTAGGAACTACAACTTTTTGACCTTGGAAAATGATATCATCTTCCATAAATGTCTCATCTCTCTAAGGAAAATAAGGTTGCACTTCTACTGGTATACAAGATTACTTTGACGGACATCTAACATTGATGAAGTCGTTGAGCTTTTGCAAAACTGGATCAGTCATTGTATGATCTCTCAGTTCATCAGGTCAAATGGTAAAAAATGACATGCTTCCACGACATCAAAGTCAAAATTCTCTGCATCAAGCTGTTCTGTAGTATTTCTGGGTAATTTGGATAAGGTATCAGCCAGATAAAGAAGTCTGCCTTTTGTATATGTCATTTTGAAGTTGTATTTTTGTAATCTGAGCATCATTCCTTATAGCCTTGCTGGAGCTGTATGCATAGCCTTCTTTAAAACAGTGACTAGAAGCTGATGATCAGTCTCAGTCTGGATAGCGCGGCCATAAATATAATCATGGAACTTCGAACATGCAAACACAATTGACAAAAGTTCCTCCTCAATCTAAGAATACTGCATTTCAGTTTGGGTAAGAATTCTAGATCCATAGGCTACTGGTCTACCTTCTTGAAGAATAACTGCATCAAGACCAAACTTTGAAGGATCACAGGAAAGAACTACTGGTTTGTGGACATCATAGTAGCTCAATGTATGTGGATTAGCAATTTTCTGCTTGAGGTTATCAAATGCTCTCTGGTACTGTTCCAACCATGACCAGGCAATGTTTTTGCATGTCAGGTGCCTTGAAGGCACTGATAACTCATTAAAGTCGGTTATAAACTTGCCCAAATAGTTAATCATACCAAGAAAATGCTGTAGGGCTTGGACATTGTCTGGAGCTGGCATCTCAGGAATGGCTGCTTGTTTGGATGGGGCTGGTCGTAAGCCAGTACTGGTAAATAAATGACCTACATAAGTAACTTCTGGTAGCCTGAATTTACATTTCAGAGGGTTGAGCTTCAAGTTCACCTCACACGCTCTGTCCAGAACTTATTTTTTTTTTATTTTACATTTGTTGACCGGGCTAGTCTAGCTGGATATATTTCCATTTTCAGTAGAGGCCCGGGGAGAAAAGCTCCACACAGATATACAAAAGTATAAAATATTGTTACATGGTAAAAAAAGGATTAATAACAAAATAGAAACAGGTAGTTATTACATTCTAGATATAAAAACACTTGAGAAAAGTTACAGTAATCAGAATAATGCTTAAGAAAGCTAAAACAGATATAATACAGTAAGAGTAATGTACAATAGATATAAAAACACTTGAGAAACAGTAACAGTGAACAGAGTATTGCTTAAGATAGCTAAAACAGCTAGTAAGAGTTATGTACAATAGTTCATATCAGGTAGAAGGATTTAATAATAAGTTGATTAGAGTTTAAATAATGTCAGTCTTATTTACAAGACAAAGCATGTAAATGTTTGGAAGTTTGGTAAGAAGAGGAAGAAACAGGGGTGAAGAGGATGGTTAGTCAGGGTTACTACAAGGGCATAACCAATGCATTTGGAGGTGTTTTCTAAGTTTTTGTTTAAAGAGTGGCAAGGATGTAATTAGAGTTAGTTCAGTGGGTAACAGGTTCCAGTTTTTTCCTGCTGTGTTGGTAAACAGAGAGTCACCAGCTGTATTGTTTGACTTTGTTAAGCTAGCAAGGAGTTTACTAGAAGAACATAGGGAGTTCAGATTATTATATGGGACTAAGAGTTTTGAGAGTATAGGGGTATTATTGGGTTGATAAAATATCTTGTGGGCAGTTGTGAGTTGGGGGATTATCAGATGGTTTTGGAATTCCAGCCAATCTAGTTGTCTAAGATTAGAACAGTGATGGGTTCTGAAGGGATTGCCAGTAGCAAATCTGGCAATGTTATTATAGGAAGTTGCTAATTTGTTAAGGTTGGTTTTCTTAAGGTTGGTAAATATAGGTGAAGCATACAGAAGGGTTGAGATTAGGTGGGAGTGAGCGATCTCGGCTCTGGCTGCTGAGGTTAGAAAAGGTTTTATTCTGTATAAGGAAACTATTTTTCTGTTTACTATTTTAATGGTGTTGTTTATATGGTAATCAAATGAGAGATTATTGTCAATGGTTATTCCTAGTAGTTTAGTGGTAGAGTCAGAGAGAATAACAGTACCATTATTTGAAGAGATTGAGAAGTCTAAGGGGAAGGACCTAGTAGTGGGTGTAAAGAGAAGGAGTCATGTTTTTTTGGCATTAAGAAGGAGACAACATTTGGTAAACCATGTTTCTACAGTGTTGAAAACATCTTGAGTAAGAGAGTATAGTTCAGATGGAGAGGTTGATGAGCATATTAGTGTGGAGTCATCTGCATATTGAATACAAGTGGCTTGAGGAATTGCTACATTGAGATCATTAATAAATAATGAGAAGAGAAGTGGTCCAAGAATAGAGCCATGAGGGACCCCAATGGTAACAGGTAAAAAGGATGAGACTTGATTTTCCAAGAGGACTGCTTGTTGCCTGTTGCTGAGGTATGATCTGAACCATTTAATGGCCAGAGGATCAAAGGAAAGAGATTTAAGAATATTGATTAAGAGGGTATGGTTAACCATGTCGAAAGCTTTAGAGAGGTCAATAAAGAGTGCAGTAGAGAGGAGGTTTTTATTACGGTTTCTATTGATGGTATCTGTGAAGGATAGAAGGGCAGTAGTGGTATTATGTGATGGTCTAAAGCCATGTTGACAGTTTGCTATTAAGTTATGTTGAGAGAGATGGTGAATAAGATGTTGGTGAATGCATTTTTTCATAATTTTTGCTAAGGGTGATAAGAGAGCAATTGGCCGATAGAGTAATCATTAGAGTTCCCACCTTTATGTAAGGGGATAATGTGGGAGATTTTCCAAACATCTGGGATGGTTCCTTCTTGGATTGTCCTATTTATAAGGATAGATATAGGGTAAACAATTGCTTTGGCTGCATTTTGGAGAAATTGGGAAGGAAGTTGGTCAGCAGATGGAGTACATGGTTTAAGTTTTAGAATAAGTTTATAGATAAGAGAAGTAGAGATGGGTTGTATTTTGAATGTAGAGAAAGAGTGCAGTAAGTCGATGGGAATGCTGGAGTTTTCTGAGATAAGTTGACTAGCTAGAGATTGTATAGTGTCAGTGAAGAAAGAGTTAAAGGTATTGGCAGTTTGATGGGGAGTATTTGGATCTGCATCAAGTGGGGTCGGTGTGCGGGAGTTACCTGGGGAAAGGAGCTTATTAATGCAAGACCAGAACTGTTGGGGATTATTTTGATGAGTTTGCTGAAGTTTACAATAGTAGTTTTTTTATCTGTAAGTATTGCCTTTTTTGTGCTGTTTCTAAGCTGCCTAAAATGTAGATGATCAGAGCTATTTCTATAGGTTCTCCATTTAGCCCAGACTTTGTTCCTAAGTAGAATTTGATTCCTAGCTTCATTTGAAAGCCATGGGGCTGGGTTGGACTTCATTCTAATGGAACGTTTGGGAGCATGCTTATCCAGGATAGATAAGATTTCTGTCATGCTCCGCTTCTCCATTGCCTGCAACTAGTAAATCATCTACTATTATAGTACATGGATAACCTGAAAAAATTTGCTCCATTACATGTTGAAAGACTTCACTTGAAGAATTTATTCCAAAAGGCATCCTGAGAAATCTGTATCTACCAAATGGGTACTGAATGTAGTCAGTAGTGAAGATTTGTGATCAAGCATTACATGCCAAAATGAACTCTTTGCATCCAAGACAGAAAAAAAAGAATGGCATTTGGCATAAGGGTAGCAACTTCCTTGACTATATGCATAGGATGGTGAGGCCTTTTTAATGGTTTATTTAAGTCTCTTGGGTCAATGCATATTTGGATTTCATCTGAGCTTTACTTATGAACAACTACCATTGAAGATATCCACTCATTTGGTTCTGTGACTGAACAAATCACACCTTGTTGCACCATTCTATCTAATTGGACCTTGACTTTATCTTGCATAGCTAATGGAACTTTTCTCGTTGGTCTGACCACTGGACTGACCTCTGGGTCTATGTTCATGGAGTACAAAATTGAAAGTTTGCCTAGCCTGTCGTCGAAAACATCAGCATATTCTAAGAAAATAGCATTGGTGAAGCTGGAACTAGGACATGTGCTTACATGATGGACTTATTTGGTAAAATAATGTAGTTTCATTCTTAGACTGTCTCTGAGACATAACAGTGACTGCACAGGTCTTCTTACTACATAGAATTGCAAGCTGTAACTGTTCCCAGCTGAATAGCATAAAAGCACTAAGCCTTTGGTTTGAATCTCTTCACTTCCATAAGCAACAAGCTTTGCACAATTGACCAAATTAAGTGGTTCACCAGCTCTCACTCTAGCAAATGTTTCTACTGACATAACATTACACTTTGAACCAGTGTCTATTTTAATCTCCGTGGG